>NC_060078.1:84072500-84357500 GCF_922984935.1 Meles meles
GCCTTGTTCCGACTGTTTCTTTCTTTCTTTAGAGACTTTCTCTTTGAGGAGCAGAACTCTGTGAAGGGCACAGTGGCTTCGTTTGTAAGGGCCAACAGTTGGAAACAGCCCAACAGTCTATCAACAGGTGCATGGATACACAGACAGTGGTAGGCACACAAGGGAACACCCCTTAGCAATAGAAAGGAGGGATCATGATAATGTACAACAGGGGCGCCTGGGTGGCTCAGTGGGTTACGCCTCTGCCTTCAGCTCAGGTCCTGATCTCATGGTCCTGGGATCGAGCCCCGCAGTGGGCTCCCTGCTCAGTGGGAAACCTGCTGCCACCTCTCTCCCTCTGCCTGCCTCTCTGCCTACTTGTGATCTCGCTCTCTCTCTGTCAAATAAATTAAAAAAATTAAATAAAATAAAATAAATAAAATAAAATGTACGACAGAGCGGCTGGAGCCAGCATTCACACTATAGTATGAACTGACGTTTTCAGACTGCATTCACACTATAGTATGGATTGATGTTATCAGACTGCTTTCCTCTCAAGTCATGAGATGTGCATTTCAATAAGTATGCAGAACACAGAGCTGAGGAAGTGTTGGGGGACAGGCAGGGGCATGTCCAGAGAGGGTCCTGGGGGTTCCCTAAGGGAGGAGGTGACCCAGGCTGTGTTAGCCCCGGGTGACAACTCTAAGTACAGAACCATTTTACAAACATGGCTTGCTTGGGAAACTTCAAACTGAATTCTCTAGTCTTCATCTAAAGCTGTTGGTGCCAGTCCCTGCCGTTCTCATGGTATATAGTGTCGGCCTCGGGCTCACACGGGGCTACATCCGCGATGAGAAAGGAACTCCCCACGGGGGTTGATGGTTGGCCTGGGAGCCTGAGGTGGGGCCCTCTGTGATCATGGAGGTGCTTCGCTCTCAGGCTGCCGGACCACCTGCTCCCTCCGAGCGTCATTGTCCCCGACGGGGATAAACAGCACAGTGGCAAAGCTCTCCAAACCTCCGGAGAGGCGCCTGCTGCCAGCAGCAGAGAAAACGGGCCTTTAGCAGGGTGGATGCTTCACTCCATCAGGGCAAACTGCTCAGAGAATGAAGACATTGGGCCGTGGTTCCAGGCTGCGACTCGGAGGGGCACCCGTTGAGGGTCTGCTCTGCAACCTTGGGCATGTCCTTAAACCCTTTATTTCCTCTGTGTCCTTGTCTCTAAATTTCTGATAATTAGGATTAAATGACAGAACCTATATAAAACCAGTAGCATAGTGCTGTGCACATGACAAGTGTCAGTAAGAACTCTGGGTTTTCACCCTTGACGTTGGGATTTCCTCTGCGGTTCTGATGGCTTGCCCCAATTATATGTATGTTTTGCTCAGTGCCTTGGCAGTACTCGCTCCAGGCTAGCTGGCCAGAGTAACAGTAGTCAGGAAGTTGCTGCATAGCTCCCTCGCACTTTCTACCAGTGCACGATGAGATCCCTGTGTCTTCCCACAAAATCTGTGCACCCTTACCTGTGAACTCATCTGTCTCATTAGAAGCAGGCTCAAGACTAAAAGTCGTGTCTCTTTTGAAAGCCTCCACACCCAGCTCAGTGCATTCCATTCCTGTTCAACATTTATCAAGTAAGTGTTATTGTTGGCTCCCATGCCGTCCCATCCCATTGCCTGAGACAGCTTGCAAGACAGCATTGCTGTAGTGATGCTGGTAATGAGAATTGCATCTTTGGAGTCACGTGGGCTTGAGTACCACCCACGTGTTGTGAGCGACACACACAACTCATTTAACCCTCAAACAGAGGCTCTATTAATCATCGTCATTTCATTGACATGAGGCACAGGGAAGCCAAGTTACTTGTCCAAGGTCACCCATCAGTGGTTGGGGAAGCAAAACAGATAAACACGACCTTAGGTCAAAGAAGAAACAAATTCTGAATAGCAGAGTGGAGTGGAGCAAATATAAGGTAAGTAGATCTTGTCTTTCCTGGCCGCCAGAGTGAGCTCCTGACTGAGGGTGTGCTTTTCCCTGGCACCCAAAGCAGTAAGGAGAATATGATCAGTTACAAGATTCACCTTGACCCTAAAATGCAAAGACACTGGTTTCTTGGGAGAATGGGAAATTTTTGTTGTGCTGAATGTCAGTGTCCCCACCCACCCACATCCATACTGATTTCCAGTGTAACAGGCTGACACTCTGATGGGGACAGTATGGGCTTGTGGGTATCTCAGAGCCAAAGAGTAAACAAAGCAGAGAATACCCAATTATATTTCATTCTATTTCTCTTCTTTTTCTAAAGAATAATTACGTCTTTCATGTCAGACATCTTTTCTTCACATCCACGATGACTTCCAAGTGACAGTAGTATTTTATATGGATCTCCCACAAAGTGTGTTCAAAATAGTCATCAGGGAGATTCAAATTAAAACAACATTGAGATACCACCTGACACCAGTTAGAATGGCCAAAATTAGCAAGACAGGAAACAACATGTGTTGGAGAGGATGTGGAGAAAGGGGAACCCTCGTACACTGTTGGTGGGAATGCAAGTTGGTGCAGCCACTTTGGAGAACAGTGTGGAGATTCCTCAAGAAATTAAAAATAGAGCTTCCCTAGGACCCTGCAATTGCACTGCTGGGTATTTACCCCAAAGATACAGATGTAGTGAAAAGAAGGGCCATCTGTACCCCAATGTTTATTGCAGCAATGGCTATGGTCGCCAAACTGTGGAAAGAACAAAGATGCCCTTCAACGGATGAATGGATAAGGAAGATGTGGTCCATATACACTGTGGAGTATTATGCCTCCATCAGAAAGGATGAATACCCAACTTTTGTAGCAACATGGACGGGACTGGAAGAAATTATGCTGAGCGAAATAAGTCAAGCAGAGAGAGTCAAGTATCATATGGTCTCACTTATTTGTGGAGCATAACAAATAACATGGAGGACGTGGGGAGATGGAGAGGAGAGGGAGCTGAGGGAAACTGGAAGGGGAGATGAACCATGAGAGACTATGGACTCTGAAAAACAACCAGAGGGTTTTGAAGGGGCGGGGGGGGGGGGTGGGAGGTTGAGGAACCAGGTGGTGGGTAATAGGGAGGGCACGTACTGCATGGAGCACTGGGTGTGGTGCAAAAACAATGAACACTGTTATGCTGTAAATAAATAAGCGGGAAAAAAAAATGGATCACATTGTTGCTTGTTCACTCGGTCTGCATGTTATTCTATACCATTTTCCCTTACTGCGTGTACAGTAGTGTCTTTGAGTCCAGTATATTAGTGACAAACCTTAAAATTTAAGTATACATTCCAGCAAGACAAGAACATTAACACACTTTTTTTTCCCCTCCCAAACCTTCCCCTATAACTCCCACAGCCTTGCCTGGAACTTTGTTTTGTGCTTATTGGTTTAGATAGGTCTCAGTCATCTCGGGACACCATGGCAAAATAACACACACTGGGCATCTTAAAACAGCATCACTTTCTTTCCTCGCGGTTCTAGAGGCTAGATGTCCAGGGAGAGCTCTTTTCCTGGCTTGCAGACAGCCGCTTTCTCACTGTGTTCTCACCTGGAAAGAGAAAGAGAGAGGGAGAGATGGGGTGTAGGGGAGGGAAAGTGAAGGTGAGAGTGAAGAAGAGAGGAAAGGAGAAAGGGAGCTCTCCCGTGTCTTTTCTTAAAAGAAGACTAATAGTATCGGACAAAGTCTCCACCCTTACAACCTCCTTTAAGCTAATTACTTCCTTAGAGGCCTCATCTCCAAATACAGGCACACTGGGGGTTCTGGATTCAATGTATACATTGGGGGAGAGGCACACGAACATTCATTCCACAGCATGTGCCCAGGAGTTGATACTTTTATTATTGGGTCATTATTATTATTCTGCTTCAATGTCAGTTTCTGTCTCTTTTCGCCAAATTTATTTCTTTACCTACTTATTTTTTGCTGTTTGCCAAATTACAAATTACTTGTTGGCTCTTCCTAAGTTTCATTACGTGCTTGGTGAAGTTTTGTTTTGTTCTGTTTTGATCTTTTCTTGCAATGCATCCCTAAGTATTTTTCATCAGGGACCTGACTTTCTGATTTCTTGTCAATCTGAAAAATATCCCTATTTGAGCTGCAATATTGAATGGTAAGTGGGATGAGTACAGAATTTTAGGTCTGCAATTACTTTCCTTCAGCATCTTGAAGATGTTTTATTGTCTCCTGTTCTGTTGAAGCTGATGAGAATTCAGCTCTACATTGAGCTGTTCTTTTGTATCGACTTTGCTTTCTGCATCTCATGGTTAATTAGTTGTTTTTCTTTGGTGACTCATTAACTATATAGTCATCTCCTGAGTTCTTCCATAATTCTATTTTTCATTCCCCCAATTTCTAATTGGTCTTATTTTCCATAACTGTCTTCTTGTTTTATAACCACCTAATCTTTTTTAGTCACTACTTCTTGGCATTTCCTATATATTAATCTGCTCTTTATCCCATGGAGGCTTTAGTAATGACTTATATTGAAATTCCTCTCCATTTGCTCTCTTTTTTCTGGTTAGTGGAGTCTGTTGACTCAGCCATGACGCACGCACTTGCAGCTCAGGTTGGGGAAATCATCTTCCGGGAGATGGTTTCCTTTCCAGCTCTGAGCTATGACAATATACCTAGGGGATAGATTGGATATCTTTCTACCCACTTCCTGTCCCCCGATTCACCTGTTACTCCAGTCGCTCTTGAAGCAGCCAGCTGTCCTCAATGGCTAGAGGCATGGCTTGCTTTCTGTCCCCTTGCATGGGGCACCCGTGCAAACTCACCTGTCTTTTCTGACACAGGCACCAACTAGCAAGTGTGAGGAGGTTAACACCCCATGGGGCAAAGCCAGACCAACCGGGGATGGGAGGCAATACATAAATGCTGCCTTCTCCTTTCCCACAGGCAACAAATTCTAAGGTATGTTTTTCATGACTCCTCAGTCTCCAGGATTGAGACCCTTTTGTTCATACCAGGGACCAGCTCAATGACACATCTTTGTAATGACTTTCTGAGCTCAATAAGCAGCTTTCTGTCCTGGGAAAGCAGATCATCTATCCCAGGTGCACGGGGTGTGGCCAGGTATGGCCACCTGCTTGGTGTTCAGACCCCCTGCAGCTTTGTCTCCGGGTATCACCTGCAGAACCCGAAACCTAGCCTCCCATTCAGGCCAGGTCTGAAGCACAAGGTGGCAAGAATCTGATCTGCTAATACATCCTGAGAACAATTTATTGGGAAACACCTTCTAAGAGGCAGAAAAATCTTCCAGCATATAACTGAGGTAAAGAGTTGGGGCTCTGATTTCCCTTTGAGTGTCTGTCCCTGCTAAGGCTCAGTTTAGGTTTTATAATTTACGTATTGAATTTATAAAATTCAGATTGATGAAATTTAGATTTTATCATTTACACGTTTCTTCTCATACCCAATACCATTTCACCCTCAAAGCGTCCCTGGGAGGTAGACATTCTGGCAATGATTCCCAGTGTAGAGAAGAGACTCAGAGGCTCAGAGACAGTCCCAGGTTCCCTTGCTGGTAGAGGGTCATTCTGGCCATAGCCCTCCCCTGGAGGAGTCTTCTCTCTCACTGCCCCGTGAGAATGCGTCTGATCTCTGCGTCCAGACCTGCGCTGGGGCAGGCTCATGTGCGCCTTTCCACAGGGAACACGTAGTCTCGCTGGGAAGAAGGGATTTACCAGGATAGAAAGTACTACAGGTCGACTGGAACTACAAGGCCAGGGTGAATGACCTCCTCTGACGTATGTCCTAGAGAACTATCCAGATATCGGGTGGCTCACGGCAGAAGTGGCCTTGGGAAGGGCCTATGGGCTGTCTTGGGGGCTGTTCCCAACAGGTCCCGGAGCACTCGAAGGGATTTTATGGCATCGCTTCATCGTCCTTCTTAAATGAGAGAGACCGTGAGGATAAACACACTGAATAAGGGGGCAAGACTGTAGGGCAGGGCTCGCTGTTAAGTGAGCAGAGATGGGCACGGAATAGACCCAGAAAGATATTTTTAAAGACAAAGTCTAAGAAGTAAGATAAAATGCAGCTCTGGCGGCTGTTCTGGGCAGCGCTGACGGGAGCCTGGAGAGACAGTTATTTAAGGACCTGAGAGAGACTAAAGGCTTAGGTCTAATCTCCGTGCCGTGCTCAGACTCCCAGCACGCTCAGCTCTGCAGGCCATGGGCGTGAGCTGGGGCATAGGGCAGGCCGCCAAAAGTCCCTTGCATGGCATCTTCGTGTTCTAAAGCACCTGGTGGCCACCGTCTCTTCCGTGTGACTGCGAAGGGTGGGCTTGAATGATGGAGCAGCCTTTCAGAGAATCAGCAAACCATTTTGGAGAAAAGAGAGGAAATAGATTCTTATGGGTCCCAGGAGAACTGAAGATTGTAAAAAGCAGCACTAAAGTTTTCCCAGGGCTCCTTAGTGAGAGGGGCACCCTGACCCTACAGATGGTGAGAAACACAAAGGGAGGCTTGGCCAGTTTATGGATCTCACTGGTGTTGCTGCCTTCTGAAGGGAGGAACATTCCCAGGGATCTGCCACCCGCAGACAGGCTTCTCCATCCTTCCACTGCAGCAGCTTGAAGGGGAATGGAGAGGCAGAGTCTGGAGCCCACAAAAGAACAGTAACAGAGGATTCCAACCTGGGTGGTCCTTAGGCAGCCCAGGTGAGAGCTGCCTGAAACCTGTGTGCTCTGGCAGTGCAGGGGGAGGGAAGGGCCCATCCTGCTGGCTGGTCCTCGCGGCACCTCGCCTGGGGGCACAGGTGGTCTCCCACTCATTGAGATGATGGCCTATGTCCCCACTTCCAGGAGAGACTGAGGGACGGCCCTCACTGGCTGCTGCTCCCTGGAATCCTCACCCTTGGCCATTCTCTAGAAAATACGAACTTCGGCTCCCAGCTGTACCGTTCTCACCCCGATCTTTATTTGTCAGGACAGAAGTCTGAATTGGGGAGAAAATCAATTACCTTTTTCCATTAGGACTCGCATACACACCACATATCTTGGCAATGTCTGTGGGATAGGTTTACATGCTTAGAGCTGCAGATCTTGATTTTGAAAGCTCTGTTCTCTAAAACATGAACTTTTTAAAGAACCTTGGCTCCCATGCACCCAGGTGCATTTCGGGCCCATTCCTTCCTCTTTATCATCTGGCTCTCCTCCTGGAAAGCAGGGTGCTGGGGCTCCCATGAAAGACCTTGAGGCAGCTGGGAGGCTGGTCCCCTAACAGGAGCTCCTCAGTGGGGCGGGCGCCTCCATGGGGCAAGTTCAGAGGACGACCTAAGGGAGCTCTAGTCCCGTACTTCCACACCCACCTGCCACAGGGTTGGAGAAGCCACTGCACTTCCTGGCAGCTGCGTGTGCGGAGGTCCGAGGGGCCTGGGCCTGAGGCCTTCTTTACATCCATCTCTCAGGTCCATGCTGAGTGAGGCGCCGGTTGAACCAGAAAACAGCTCACGACCAGCGCCGCCCAGGGAAAAGGTGACGTGAGTGACCCGTGCAATTGTACATATTCTAGGGTCAACAGTGTAAAAATAAAAATAAAAAAGTAGAATTGATTTATTTTATTTAATTCAATGTATGCTAAATATTATGGGAACATCTAATCAATATAAAAATCATAAATAAAATTTTTTTTTCCCTCCCGAAGTCTCTGGAATCCAGTGTGTATTTTGTTTTATTTTTTGAAAATATTGTGTTTATTTATTGGAGAGAGAGAATGAGAGAGCAAGCACAAGGGGGTGAGCAGCAGAGGGAGAGAGAGAGGCAAACTCCCACTGAGCAAGGAGCCCGATGTGGGGCTAGATCCCAGGACCTGGGGATCATGACCCGAGCCAAAGGCAGATGCTCAACTGACTGAGCCACCCAGGTGCCCCTGATGTGCATTTGATATCAAGAGCGCATCGCAGTGCGACTGGCCTCAGCTCTGGCGTCCCAAGCAACCTAGGGCTTGGGGCTACCACACTGGGCTGGACGGCTCTAGACGATGTTCTTGTGATGCTCCGTGCACGGCGGAGGTCTTGCTGGGGCTTCCCTTAAACTCGACTTCCAGACAGCCCAGCTCAAGGGTGTTGCCTGGCCAAGGACACTGGAGAAAGCACATCCACCCCCACAGATCAATGATGCACACTTGCGTCTCGTAGCCAAATGCTTTCTGAGTTTATTAGGCTACAAAATCCTTTTATCACAAAACACCTGGAGGTAGACTGCGCAGAACGAATGGTCTAGAGCATGCTCTAGGAATGTGGGCTTACGGGGAGAAAGTCAAGGTGACTCTGAGTCGATGTGTTGTTGTGAAGGTCAAGGTTTTACTTTCGACTCAAGCAAGAGAACCCTGACTTAACCATTCCTTCAACAAGGGTTAACTGGAAATTCCCAGTGGGCCAGGTGCTGGGATACAGAGGTGGTGCCCAGACTGAGTCCTTGGCCTCAGGGAGCATCTGGTCTGGTCAGGGAGAAGGAACCATGAGTATGTGGGGCAACTATAATATGTACACGGAGAAGAACTTCGAGATTTCTGGAGTGGGGGGGGGGGTGGGCTGCTTGACTATACACAGGACCAGGACCTCCCCCGCGCCACCCCCATGCAGGCTTCATTCAGACAGCTTGATGAGAGGTGTGAGGAAGGGAGGGAGGGGGCAGTCTGGAGAAAAAGTTCTTGGGACAAAGGCACAGCAGCTGTGAAGGCCCAGAGGTGGGAGACTGTTTAGTGGGTGGACATGTTTGACAAGGCTCACGGACCATTCCGGATGCCCCAAATCACTCCCCCAGGAACACCTCGGACTCTGGTCCCCCTCTGCACATCTCCTCATCTCCATTTCTCCAGAGAAAGTCATCTAAGTGGCTTTGAATCCAAACCAGACCTCAGAACTTCTAGGAACTCCGCACCGGAGAGACCAGAGTGTACCATCAACTCTGGTGTAGGTTCTCGTGCTTCTGCCGGCCATTTTGGCTCCCTCCCTACAGCATTCTGTTTTGCACTGGAAAACACCTTTTGTTATCCTCATTTTCATATCTTCCTGATTACATATTACATAGTTCTTGTATAAATTAATGCATGTCATTTATTTCAGATATTAACGATCTTGGAATTCACTTTTTGTCAAGTACTGCCAAACTTGTCTTTATAGAAAATTTTGACTTTTTAACCAAAATATTTATTTGGGTATTTGTTTAATTTTTGCATGAGTTTTGAGTTCTTAGAGCATTGCATGAAATATCATTTACCTTGACTCCCGTGCGGGCTGCCTCCTTCACTTGTGCTGCCAAGGTGAGTGTCTCGCCCTTCTCGCTCTAAGTCTGGCCCTGCTTCTAAGAATTTTTCCGATGTCGATTCACTTAATTCACGGTGCTGTGGGTCAGGCACCAGCCCCTGGGAAGGATTTGGTTAAGGCACAGAGTAATGGGGCCTGGATATCTGGGGCCTTCTAACTCTGCCCCTAACTTACTGCGCCATCTGGGTGCCCATCCCTGCCCCTTTCCATGCCCCACCTTTCTCATTGGCACCAGGAGTGTGGCCATGAGCAATGGTTTCTAATTGTCCCTGGGGATTCTGCTGGGGTTGTCTTTCCAAGGTCACCTGGAATCAGGAGAGGCGAGGCTAGTACCCCAACGGCATTTCTACCAGAGAAGCCCTGACCTTGTCTGGTTGAATTTCTACCCAATTATTGGATTTTAAGTAAAGGTTCTGCTGGCAACGATGGTGATGATGATGATGGCGGTGATGGTGATGATGGTGATGGTGATGATGGTGATGACGGTGATGGTGATGTTGATGATGACGGTGGGGATGGTGGTGGGGTCGGAGGTGGTAATGATGGTGTGATGCTTCTGATGATGGTGGTGATGACGTTGATGACGATGGTGACGATGATGGTGGAGATGGCGGAGAAGATGGTAGTTAACAGTGGCGATGGTGGTGGTGGGGATGATGGGGATGTTTGGTGACGGTGGTGATGCTGACAGGGACATAGGGAACATGTCCTGTGGGTTATCATCTGTCTCTCATAAATACATTGCTTTGTTGTCAAGTAGGATATGCAGGTGTACTTACAATCTCAACAATTTTACTACTTCAAAATAAGAAATATGCAAGGTCCTTTAAGAGAGTGACTCTCAGAAGAGACTATGTAAATAAATATAGCACCAGTTATAAATTAGGGTGAATTCAGAATTTAATCTCTCCTTCCTTCCTTCCTTCCTTCTCTCCTCCCCTCCTTCCTCTCTGTCTCTGAAATCTCTGTCTGGAAGTGGGTCCTCTTGCAGATTTAACAAACAGCTTTACCATATGTCTGTTGCTGCTAAGAGGCAAGGCAAGGGGTTCTGACAGGCATTCGTGTGTAGACATTAAGTTTGTGCCAAAGTCGTTATTACTACCCAGAGTCATGAAGGGCTCTCGTCTGTTCATTGTTTCTCGTTGCTCCCCTGGGTGGTGGCCACCGCTCACGAAGCCCCACCTGATGACCTTGCCTTGACCTTCTCTAGTCTTCTTCTGAAAGCAAGGATTCCAGCCTGGCGTGAGAGGAGGGAGAGGCCTCCCGACACCGTCCCTGCCTGGTGTCCAAGCTTGGCCTCAGCGTCTAGCAGAACAGAGGCTGGGGGCTGGGTGTGCTGGGGACAGGAGGAGCTGTCTCTGAGGAGACCGCTGCCTGTAGCCAGGGCCCCGGCGGTGACTCTGAAGGGCTGGGTGGGCCCAGTGTGTGGCCGTGCCGCACAGGCAGCACAGGGAGCCGTGGGTCAGCCCGGCCACACTCGGCACCTGCCGGCCTCCCTGGGACTAGCGGGGTCAGGCCGCCTGCTGTGCATCCTCCCGCCTCGTCCGGCACATTCAGATGGCGCCAGTGCCGAGGGGGTCTCTTCCCCCAGAGACCGACGGAGAGCCTGTACCCAGACGGTGACAGGAAGCTGGCAGGGTACCGTGGTGACGCCGGGGGATTGGCGAGGGGAGTGTGGCCTGGGGGCCCAGTCCTCCTGGAAGAGTGGACGGGTGCTGGTCCGAGACGCCTGCGTGTAGAGGACGCTCGGTCGGCGCTTTGCGGAGAACGCTGGCCCTCGGGGAGAGCCGGGCCTGTCAGCGGCTCTGGAGCAAGGCAGAGGGAACTGGCCGGGAAGAGGCCCCCAGAGTCAGGGGCTTCCAGGACTCACGGGGACAGTCCTGTGCATTGCAAAGACTCATGCGTTTCTCTCCTGCTAAGAAAGCTCAGGCCCTAAAATATCACCCTCCCCCCACCTTCCCCTCATGGAAAGTAGCCGCCCGAGGAAGGGGCGAGGAAGGACACTGTGCTCCTCACTGTGTCGGGGAGAGACACGTTAACTCTGTCAAGTTTCCAGCCAGGGGCAGGACTGCAGTGTTATGGGGGAAGGAGGGCGCTCCAGAATCAGACCTCTGGCTCCCTCGCTCGTTTGCTGAGTGACTCAGAGCTAGTCACGGAGCCTCTCTGTCTCAGTTTCCCCATCTGTGAAATGGAGATGACCAGAGTGTCCTCCTCAGCAGGCATGCCCCATGTCCCACGCCGGGCTGACCCCAGGCCTGCTTGCTGGCCCAGGGTCTTGCACAGATGAGGCTCCATGCTCTGCCCTCGGGCTCCTAACCTCTTCGTCATTTTCGGACCAGAGGCCCTGCCTTGTTTCCTCACACCAGGCCCCACACGTTGCGGAGCGGGTCCCAGATGAAGGAGGGCGTGAATGCCGACATTCACTCGTTGCACGTGCCTGGGCTGGCACAGGCAGCCACGGTCCACAGAGGAAGCTCCTGGGACTCTCCCATGGTGGCACACCAGCCCGCAGGGGCCGGCACCCTGTGTGTGCAGGAGAGATCGGCGCTGACGCTGTTTGGGCAGAAGTTAGTGGGTCCTGCCTCTGTCAGTGAACAGGGGACCGCGTCCTTCATCCTAACAGGCGACGCGGCACCCAGCCGACGGCCGGGAACTGGAAAGGGTCACAGGAGTATTTTTGCCGGTTTTGAAATACAGATGCTCCTAGCGGGAGCGTGGGGGCCATCAGCTGTGGTTCTTGTCTAGCGGAGGCCAAACAAGACTGTACTGCTTCCCTCAAACATTCTGGAAACAGGACCAGGGCAAGCACTGATGCCAATTCCCCACGAATGTCATCTTTTTCGGGAGGCCCTGCCATCACTGTCCTGGCCACAGCTGCCCATAGGGTGCTTTCGTGCACTTTAGGGAAAGGCCCTCCCTCCGGGTAGGGCTCCCCTGCACCAGCTACTCGCTGGGGAGCAGGTGCAGGATGGATTTGAACCTGCAGCATCCCAGTGTCCACACTGAGTGGGGCCTCTGAAGGCCCTCCCCGGGTCAGCTCCCCACCTCTGAGCAGGGCCGGGGGAAGGCGGGGCCAGGACAGATTGCCATCTGTGGTGACAGAGATCCCCCAGACCTCAGGACCCAGAGCTGGCTCTGGGCTCCCTTGCCTCCGGGATGAGGGTGTGGTGACCTTGCTCTCACTGGGACAGGGCTGGCCTGGGACCTGATGTGGGTCATGGGTCACATGAAGCGGGGGAGCCTGCCCCTCCCTGGGCCCACATAAATATGTCGGTGCCTTCTTGGCTCCTGGTTGGAGAATTTGGATGCTCCCCAGCCAGACGCTTTTGGCCACATCAGATAAGTGAGTTTCACCTCAAACACCTGCCATAGCACAAGGTCTCTCCTTGTCTCGGTGGGTGGGGGTGGGTGGGGGTAGGTGGGGGAAGGTGGGATTTCCCGGTTCCAAGCCTGCCTCACAGGGCAAAGGCGTCTGACGCTGGAACTTTCCTGCCTGGTCACCGCGGTCAGGGTGCGGGAGGCGATATTAACCACGCTTGCTTAAAATGCATCTCAGGCACTGGGCGAGGGGAACCCAAGCTCTCACGTCTCCCCTCCAGCTGCTTGCTCCCTTGGCCCCAGTTTAAGGCACCGCTGTGGGTTCTAACGTGTGCTTCTAAGGTTTAAAGAGATGCTTGTGGGGAGACGTGTGAGCCAGAACTCCAAGTAGCATTTCAATTCAGATTGGAAAGAAATCTGAGGGATTTCTACCCTGTGCTTTCTGAATTCGCAGGTGGGAGTTTTGCAGTGGGTGCTTTCTCTCCGCTGGGCTGTGGGTTTTTCCACCTCATCTTTTGCAAACAGAGCAGGATCTGTGAGCTGAATCCCCAGAAAGTGAGGCCAGAGGTCAAGGACGGTGGCCCCAGAAGCCGCTTGAGGTTCCCACGGCCATTACGTCTGCCCGGCTGTCCGCTCTCTCTGGCCCTCCTGGGCTTCTGGTTTTTTTTCATAATAACACAAAGTGAGCTATGGCGAGCAGTCCCAGGGGTTTTGCTAGAGGAGCTGGAGCTTCTGTGACCACTAAGCCTTGGCTGGCAGGCTGATTGGGTGATCCTCTCGAACCCGGAGACTTCAGGGAGATTAGGTGACCGATGGGGGCAGGCCATCTTCCAGCAGGTAATGTGGGGACTGAAAGATAAGATGCTTTCTCCGGGAAGAATCCCCACAAACAGCAGATAGAGGTTTAAATTGTGCTCAGGGTCCAATGAGGGTGCTGAGAGCAAAAATGGAGATGGAGCCTTTTGTCATAACAAGAAGACAGTGCTGACGGGCAGGAGAAGGCTCTGGTTGTCGGGGTTTGGTGGGCAGCATGGAGCGGGGCACCGCCGGTTAGCTCCCCGTCCTCACTTCTCCCCACCCAGCTGGAGGAGGGAGAGCCGAGGGCCAGGGTTGCACCGTCAGGGGATGGGTTCCTGCGGGTCTCAGGGCCCTCCCTGCTTCTTCCTCTCAGGGCTGGCCCTTGACAAAGAAAACCCAGGAAAGAAAGACTGCAGAGTCTGGATATTTGGGAAAGGGCTCCGGGGACTGGCCAGACGAGGGTTCAGTCTCTGAAAAGCGAGATTAGCACTAAGGGAATACGAGTCTATTTCAAGCCTAGAAGAAATAAACCGTTGGGGGGGGGGACAGAATGAGGAGAGAACAGGACCCTTCAGAGGAGATGAGGTGAAGAGTGGATGAGACAAAGCAGGCGGAGACAGTGGCTGGGAGGAGCAAAGGGACCCGCAGCGACAGCCTCCCGACGGGAAGGCGCCCCCCGGTCCTGGCGAGGTCTCCCTTCCCTCTTCTGCATCCCGCAGACTCCCCTTCAAGAGGAGAACACACAAACCAGAAAACACTTCCTCTTTTCCTTACCAGGGGACCCGGTGTTGTGATATATGGGTTTTGATAACATGTATGAACTGAGCCTCTAGAAAAAGGTGTGATCTACCTTTCATGTTAAATTTGACAAAAAGCCGATGTCCTCCATCCCCCCGAAATCAGGAACCGCGGCCTGCGGAGAGAGCACAGTTCTAAGAAATGTAAAAGGTACCCTGTTAAAAGTGTTTCTTCCAGCAAAATGGAACCACCAAAGTATCCGCGTTGCCACGCCAAACAGTGTCCCCCTGGCTCGCTTTGGCAGAAGTCCACTTTTATTCTAGTTGTCGACTTCCAGGCTTTGCTGTGTTCTGAAAATCAACAAACACCATGCCAGGAAGCATGCGCCTCATTTTATCAAATGGTACCCGGCTTGGTAATGGCCTCCCCAGATAATTCGAGCTGATCTGTGGTGATGACCAGGGGGACGGCAATGATTGTCATGTTAGTAAAAAAAATCAAAACAATCATGTTACGTCAGTTCTACCATTAAAAGACTTGCTTCTCTGCAAATTTTTGCGCTCAGTAATTAATACTCTGGGGCTTGTGGTTTCCAAGCCGGTTCTCCAGGCACAGAGATGCCACTCACCTGATAATTATTTCAGGAGACCGTGCACGAATGAATGTGATTGACAAATGCAGCATTGCCGTAATTGCCTCAAGCAGAGTTGGTGAGAAAAGGAGAAAGAAAGAGGAGAGTTAACTAGTTGTGTGCTTACCTATCAGATGGGAAGCACCACGGCAGAGAGAACCGGGTTGTTGCAAGGCACCTGCCTGTTGTACTAATCACATAGCAAGACTGGAGCTGGTGGATTGCATCAGGCAAGGTCCTGCCTCATGTCCTAAATGTAACAGTGACCAGGGCTGGATGTCTTCGAGGAGAGCAGGCAGATCCCCCCGATCTTGCTACAGCAGGTGCTCGAGAGGAGTCCCGTTCCACCCCGATCACAACCAGTGACTAACGCCCCCAAACAGAGAGCTTCTGGAAACCATTTGAGGGGTTCATTCTAAAGAGTCCTAATTACAGAAGTTGGTTTTGTTCTGTAGGTCTAATGTGTCTTTCTTGCTCGGGGAGGATTTTGCTCGGCCGTGGACTTTCGTCCCTTCCTTACTCGGTCAGCATTCAGCGCATGTCAAGCACACACGTACCTCCTTTCTGTTCCACTTGCTGGCAGGGGGCTGCACCCACAGCTCTGCATTTGGGGGTTGCAAGAACGGATTCAGCACAGGCCTAGACCTCTGTTCGTCACTGCGGGTTTCACGACTGTGCATGCACGGAGGCTGCATCTTCACAAGACGACGTTGCCCAGAATAGTGGGACACTGGATAATGCACTCTTTCCTGGGTACTCCCAGTTTTCCACAGTGTGCCAGGCACTTAGAGGGCAACCAGCGAAAAGTCATTGGGTGGATCCCAATCTTAGTGTGGACAAATCCTTACCCCTGAGAGGCTCAGAGCGAGAGTGGCATTGATAAAACCATCCCACAATGGAGGAGCAACACGTCTGGAGATTAAGAACGTGGCCGTCGAGTTGGACCAGCCCACGTGGGACCCTGGATGCCACCTGCTGCCTGCCGGCTGGTGTAGATAAAACACTTCCCAGCTCTGGAGTCACCACCAAAGAACCAAGAGTTGCACAAAGAGATGGCCTCACCAGGGTTCAATCAACCTCAGTATCCACATCCATACACTAGGAGTGACCTGTCTTGCATGTGCGGCTAGATGCGACAAGTGCAGTTACAGCATTCAGCAGGGCGGCTGACACCCACGAGGTGTGTGCTAAATGCAGCAAAGAGGCAAAGCCAGCTTCGGTGTATACGGTTTCGCAGTGAGGTCTGGTAACCACGCTCAGCCCCTGGCTCGGGCTGTGGCTTGGGCTGTGACTTTGCTCACACCTTAAACCCTCTGAGTCACGGTACACTGTTTTACACATGGCTTACCGTGCTTTGGAGAGTAGAAAATAAAAGCATGATGTTGATGGTGGAGTTGGTTTTCCTCAGTGCCAAACTGAGCAGGAAGCACGTCCCGTCTGTAAATTGACCACCGAGACATACCGGCTATGACCATGCGCATTGGTTTCCTTTTATTTTTTTCCATTTTTTTCACCCAGATGTCAGTTTTAGCCTGTGTTATCACTTAGTATTTTTAATTCACTAATTTTTAGAGAGGGAGAGTTGGGGCAGGGAAGAGGCAGAAGGAGGGAGAGCATCTCCAAGCACGGATCCCAACGTGGGGCTCCATCTCACGACCCCAAGTTCATGACCTGAGCAGAAATCAAGATTGGAAGCTTCACCGACTGAACCCGCCAGGCGTCCCTTCACTTAAAGACCCAGTGGGTATTGCTTCGTCGGCACCACACTTGCTAACCATTCACTCTCACCGGAATACAGGTCATTTCCATTGTCCCGACCGACATCTTGTTCTGTCCTTGATGTTTTTCCCTTGTATCCTTATACTTCTTCTGTGCAAATACTTAAAGGTTCTTGGAACTTCCTGGCAAGTTGTGCCCCTGAAGGTCATGGTAGTTCACGGCTTCACCAGCCGCCTTCCAGGGGGCTCGCCCCGCGGTCCCCACACCAGCAGCGCACATCTTCATTAAGATGTTGCTAACGTCATCGGAGGAAGAGTCTATCTTAGAATTTGTTTACATTTACTTTTTTTTTTTTTACTTCTAGTTGAAGCCGAGTATTTTTTTTCTCCTGCTTATTAGTCATCTGAGTTTTCTCGTTAGTGAATTATTTATGTTCTTTGCCCCTTTATTTAGTGGAATATTCAAGTTTTCTTACTGATTTGTAAGAGCCTTTTGCATATTGAGGTTAACCCTTGGTCATATTTACTGCAATTATTTTCATCCAATTTATTGTTGGACTTTTAATTAAAGATAATTTTATGTATTTATTTTTCAAACTAGCCCAAGGTTTCACGCATCTCCGCAACAGGGCCAGGAATTTTCCGGTGGAAAAGTGAGACTGGTGCAGGGGGCGCACCCCGCTGGAGGCTGCTGGCTGTGGGTTTTGGGAGTGGGGTATCTCCAGATCATTCCGTCAGTCCTCCGCCTGCCATTGGCCTCTGCGTAGGCAAACATCGTGAGCTCTTCCTCCTGTCGGAACTGGCGCGGGTTTGCCAAGTGACTGTTTTATTTGTTTTTCCTTCCTAACATAAATAATTTGACGTGGTTTCCTAACAAACATTTATCGTCTCCTCCAATTTATTAGCATGCAAACGAAGGGGCATTTCTGACGAGGTCAGGGGTGTGAGGAATCAGTCGCAAAATAACGGGGATGCTCGCATACGGACGGCGGCCCGGGCTTGCTTGGGAAGGTGGGGTTCTGCACTGGCCGTGCCTCGGTGCCTGTGGCCACAGGAGAGTCTGAATTGTATATTCCTCTTAGTTGCTGGGCTCTTTTAGTCTCTCACTCATCTACAACTCTCCGATGAATACCATCTGGCCTCAGTCATTTATTACAATTTAATTTCTCAATTTGTTCCATCACTTCTTTCTTGATATTTCTATCAGCAAAAAAGAGGCCTCTTCCCCCGGCCCCATCACCTCGATGGAGGGACGCTGGACACGAGGACAACCAAGAACAGGGACAGGGGCTCCTTGCTGTCTGGGGTGAACTGGAGCACTGGGTCCCCAGCGGGGTCTCTCCTCCAGCAGAACGCCTTGACCAGCACCACGGCGCGGGCAGGCGGCTGGATCTGTGCAGAACAACAGGGACGTGTGGGCAGAATGTGTTAAATACGTTGCAATCACAACCAACTCTCTTGTAGGTGGTGTTTCTGGGAGTTTTCCTCTCCAGGCCCTTCCTGTTCCTGTGATACATTTAAGCAAGTTGTGACTCTAACCATGCATAAAGCCAGCGTATCTCATTAAAAAGTGAAAATTCTCATCACTCTTCTTGAAGTTTCCCTTTCCCCACGATGGCAACCCCAGACTCTCTTTGGTTGGCAGGAGGTGGCGTGTTCCTATAAACACCTGGGGAAGAAGCATCGCGGCAAGAAATGATGGGACAGGCCACCTGGGTGTTTTGACAAGTCATTCTCTGCCAATGAGTGACATTTGGGGCCCTTTGGGGTCCCAACTCCTCTTGATGAGCACATGGCGGACCAGCCTTGATGCCCACCTCCCAGCCGGGGGCATGGGTTCCTTCTGTCAGTCACCGAAGACATATTCATCACCAAAGCTTCAAATGACCAAGAACCAGCAGTGAATTTTGTCCTTTGATACACCAAAAAGTTATTTCAAAAGCACATTTATGCCCACTGGGTGGTTTGAAACATTTCCAGGATGGCCTCATGAATGATGATTCAGCTGGGACCTTGCCACACTCTGCTCTTCCAAGCATCAGGGCACCTACTGGCCATCCCCTGGCTCACCTCACTGATATCCTGGGGTGGCGAGAGGATGTCCCCCGGTGGGTTGACGATGTCCAGTTACATGAGGAAGGTGCATGCTGGGGGAAGGGCAGGCCTGATCTGAGATACCAGGCAGAGGTACACAATGACCGTTCTGGAGGAGAAGCTCGGACAAGACTGAGGCTTCTGATCCCACCACCTCTTGGTCCCCACAGGGCATTGTCACCTGACGGGTTGCTGGTTCTCTGCTTCTCACGCTGCCTTGACAGCAGATTCCTCCCCGCAGAATGGAACACGGGGCTGGGTGTCCCAGCTCCCTTTCCATTCTGCTCGGCTGAGTTAGGCCCCGTCCCAAGACCATGTATTCTGAGTCTAAAGCTTCTTCCTCCTCCAGACTGCTGACAAAATCATCAGAAACAGGAGCCACGGAGGCCTCTGGGAAGACCTTTCCATCCCAGAAGTGACGGGCAGGTGTGAGGGCTTTCACAGGGTGAAGATGGGTCCTGTGAAGGGGGCTTTCTGTCTTCTGCTCTGCGGCGGGGAGCAGGGTCTCTGCGCACGCACATGGGAAAGTGCAGGGGTCTGTGTGTATCTACAGCGCACACGTCTTCATGCTGGAGGCGGGTGGGAAGCTCCGCGTGGCTTTGCATTTCTCCTCCTCCTCCTCCCCATGCATTCCTCCCCTGTTCCTCCCAGAGAGGTGACGACCCAGAAGGGAGAAAGTGAACAGGGAAGGTCAGAGCCAGGCTGGAAGGGCCTAGAAAGTTCTAGCTTCAGTCGCTGGTGTTGACAGGCTCCTCCCCGTGCCCAGTCACACAGCCCTCCAGGCCTGCGAGTAGGACAGGGCCCAGAAGCGTAGACTTAGGTGTCCAATGCCAACAATATAGGAGTCACTCACGCCTTCAGTAAATAGGCCCTGATCCCTTTGCAGGCTCCCCCCTCTGCTACCTTCCCCTGCGCTTGGGTGGGGCCGAGAAAGGTATGAAAGGAGGAGCCCCACGTGTGTCTGCATACGTGTGTGCACGCACGCGAGCACGCAGGTTTATAAGCGTGGCGGTGGGAGTGTGTACGTGTGCACACAGCTGGGTGAGATGTGAGTTTGTGTGCACGATGATCAGAACGTGTGAGCACGTAAGTCTGAACCTGCGAGTCCTATGCACGGCGGTGGGAGGATGTGCGTGTGGGGCCACGGTGCACGTTTGCGCACAGACAGACGTTTTGAGCTGTAAAGGGTGTTTTCAGGAAACGCAGGGTCCCAGGATGGAGAAGGCTGCATACTGACCTCGCGGAAGATAGGCAGCTCTTCAGTTAGGTGGGGGATTAAGGGAGGCCCCGAGAAAGCAGGTCTCTCAGAGTAGGGGGAGCTCCTCAGACCCCCCCCGCCCCCGCCAGGCCTCCAAGCAAGTGACACCGTGTCTCCGTGGAGCCACGGGCAGCACGGCGAGCTGCGAGGCAACTGCCAGCCGGGGCATCCTGGCTTCAAGCAGACCAGAGCCTGCGGCTTTGTCTCCGGAGAGGTGTCTCCTGCTCCCGGTGGCTGTCATGTCTGTTAACACCACCACAGGGCCTGGGCATCACAGCCTCTCCACCTGGCCGGTTGCCTTCCTGCCCCTCTAGAAGAGTTGTCCCTGTGCCATCAATAAGCCCGCAAAAGACCGAAAACCCCTCCGGGGAGACGCCCACCATGCCAGGGCGAGTGGGAGGACTGCCCTAGAGGAGGCCACGCGGACAATGACAAAGGTGCGCATGGGGGCCCTGCCCTCTGTCCTCCTGCCTGGCTCGGCCAAAGATGGGGTGCAGGGGCAGCTGGAAAGAGCAGCCGTTCTGGTTGTCAACCCCGCTGCTGGATCCTTGCCCTCCGCACGTCTGTCCATCTGTCCCCAGACAGCTCGCCTGCCCGCGGGGCCCGCTGAAGAAAAGCTTGTGGCATTCTGTAAGACCCAGGACTGGGAGCTGAAGTGTATTTAAACACAATGCACTTTGTTTTCCGTTGTTGTCGTTGTTGTTGTTTTCCTTCGGGGGCTGGTGATTCTGTTTAAAATGTGGAATTCAGCAAAGGCTGAATTTTGACCATTATGATGAGGCTTCTCCAGAGAGTGCAAACGGAGGAGCCCAGATCAAGGGGAGGCGTGAGCTCGATGAGGACTGCAGATCCCATCTGTGGGGTTCTCTGGTCCAAGAGAGGAAGATGACCGTCCAGACGGCACGAGGACCACGTGCGCACGCGCTCCTCTTACCTTTCCCACAATGCGCTTGTTTGACATGAGAATCCTTCTCCAGATTAAGTCACGATGTGGACTCCACGAGCCGAAGTTTTCTTGCTGGCAGAATCACTTATTCCCCAATGCCCGTTTAAACCCAGCTGGAAAGCAGGGGCAGAAGTTTTTATCTAGAAGCAAATTTCTGGGTTCTCAGGAGTTCCTCATGGAATTACTAAGAAATAGGAGTTTCTAGCCAGAAACATCCACCTCTACTCCCCCTGGGGGAGGCTGTGTGGACTGCTGGGAGTGGGGTCTGGACCTTGACCTCGACCTCTGACCTCAAACCTGGAGTCTGGCACTGAGTCCACATGGAAGAGCCATGGGGTTTGGGCTGCCTTGTTGGCGAGAGGGCCTCAAGGTTTGAGGGATCACAGGCCCCTTTATGAAATTCATATCCACGCAAAACATCACGCACAGAACTGCGGTGACGGGGCCAGACTTGGTTGAGCTCTGTAGAGGGCAGAGGGTCCCTTACAGGATCCCCGCCCAAAGGCTGGAGGGAGCAGTCACCCCTCCCAGGGTGGGGAGGAGGCCATGGACGGCACCTTCTCCGAGCCTGTTCTAGCCCGTCGCTGTCTCATTTCTGCTGCCCCCGAAGTCAGACAGAACCACCAGAGCCCCGAGCGCGTGAGCACAGGCACGTTCACGGCACGCGCAGACACACGCACCTCACACGCGCAGACACACGCCACTTCCTGAACGTGGGGCCACAGGCTCCTGAAAGCTACCCTTGGCTTGAGACATAATCACCCTAGTTTAGAGAGTGACAGCTTTATTGTTCAATAAAACAAGTTAATTGATTCAACTCTCTTCACTGTGGATAGGAGGTTTGCTATATTTATCTGAGGCACAGGAGGAGATCGCGCACTAATGGGAGAGGAAGGGGCTGGTGGAAGCAGATCCGAAGCTGCTGTGGGGGGGGGGCAGGGGGGAGAGAAGCCTCTACCTTTGACTTTTTTCCTGGGAGTCTTTGGCTCTGGCAACTAAAGCACAAAAAAGACCTTTTAAGATAATCATGTCAGAAGGGGACGTTTCACCGAGGCTCTTTAACAACCTTATGTGGAGAAGAGCCCGACTGTCTCTTTCTGCCCCCCATCTTCTCCGTCTTCCCCCATCTTCTCCGTCTCCCCCCACCTTCTCCGTCTCCCCACCACGTACCCCTTGCAAACAGACAGGCTGTGGCCTCTGGGGCGGAGGGAGAGGAACCCAGAGCATCGTGATGAGGCAGAGGGCGGGGTGATTTAATTGTCTGGTTCCTTCTGTGCTGGAGAATATCAAACAGATGAGGAGGATAAAACAGGGAGCTCAATAATTAATTTTCATGTTCCTCACTAGTGGGGCTCCAGCAGGCCCTGTGCTATGATTATAGGGAAAGGCTGAATTGTGAAGTTTCACTCATTAGCTACGTGTTGTATGAAAATACCTGTGTTTTCAAAAGGCAGAGTGACAAGAATGGAAAATTCCAGCTATTAAAAATATCCTGGTGTCAGGGACTTTTGAAAGAGAACAAAAACTCTCTGATTCCCTCAGATAAATAATGAAACGCGCGGTGGTTGCGAGGTGAACGGTCAAAACTTCCCTGTTGACTAAAATGCAAGGTTGACTTAAAAGATTTTCAGAAGTCGTTCAAGGAGCCGGGCAGCAGGCTGGGGTGTTTCGCCTTCTAATGAAACCGAGGGGCCTCCCCCGATTTCCACTGCCGCTGCCTGCCAAGCCCACGGCTCCACGGGCTGGTCGCAGGGCGGGCACGGCCCCTGCCAGCCCCACGTGGGACACATCGGCTGACCCGGTCCCAGGCTCTGAGTTTATCCAAGGGCGGCATTAAGATTTAATTGATTCCAAGTGAATGGTGCGGTTCTCCACCGCAGCCCGTGGACGGTGGATGGTGGGCGGCCCGCAGCCTCGCAGGCCTGGGAAAGCCCACTGGGGCGCGGCACCCACGCGGGGTCCAGGGAGCCGGGCTGGGTTTTCTTCCTGGAATACTGATGAGCCCAACGTACAGTGTGGCACAGGCTTAGATCCAAACTTGGGTAACATAATTTTTAGCACAAATTGTTCAATCACTCAAACATACAAACATTTCCAGGTAATTTCTGCAAATCCCCATTGTGATCTAATTTCTTATTAAGCAGAATAAAGCTGTTTGGCGCTGCAATTAATCAGTTTGGGGCTCCACGGAGCATTTGCTGCAGGGAGCTTCCTTTTTTCTTTTTCATTTTTTTTTTTATTTTATTTTTAAAGGAGTATTGGAGTAATGCTCCTTAGTTTATGCCCTGTGCGTCTCCCGCACACAGACCGACGCACTCGACACGCCGCGTGGGCAGGACGCTTGGCAGGGCCGGCAAAGACGATCTCCGAGAGCTTTATTGAACACGTTCTCTGGGTGCCTGTACAGTAGCCACTGTCAGGAAAATTGGTAAATTTGCATGTGTTAAGAAATGTCAGACTAAAACATTGTATCAATGCTAGAATTACCCAGTGTCTGGGTATTGGACAGATCATAAATCATGTTTGTGCAGTCCTTTTTCACTTTGTAAATCTCTCCAAAAATAAATAAATAGATAAATAAATAAATAAATAAATAAGTAAAAGCCCCTTGTGAAAGTGGGAGGGGGCACACCCGAGAAAGGGACAGGGGGACCAAAGAAGGGTGACTGGGCCTGGCACTGCCTCCAAGACTCTCGCGTGAACAACGGTCAGAAACCCCACAGCTGTGAGAGGTGTGCACTCGGGCCTCCGAACATTCCCAGGCCAATGTTACTCAAAGTCTAACAATTCCTTTGCAAGATTTGGATGTAATCTCTGGTTGTGACTGATCAATAGGCAATTTATGAATGACCGATATCATTCTCGGGGGCTTCGACCGACAGCACTGGGTAAATACTCGTTCACCAGTAATCACAGTTGTGGGAGGCGCCTCACACACTCAGTAATTTAAGAGGCAAAGCAAAGCATGTGTTTTTATTTAACAAGAAAGATCTCAGGGCAGAGAGGGTTATTATTTTAGAAGCAGAAATGACTGTCTTTTGAGCAGAATAAATGGGGGGTCATAATTCTCTAATCTGACCTAATTTTAACAAAGGAAAAGGATCTGTTAAAACGTCCCAGGGACAATACAAATTAGACCAGGTCAACAGTAGGTCAAGCAGATAGGGTGTTAAAACATCTTTTTTACTACTTTGTAGCATTGTATGCTAATTCAGTTCCCTCCTCTGTGATAAACAAAGCAAGTGGAAAGTAGCTAGCATCACACAGTGATGGGTCCCTGAGCTACAATTTAATACAAATCTAGTAATTCCATTGTACGACATACCTAGTTCATTTAGGAAGCACATATACTAAAGGCTTACAGGGTGAGATTGCTTGCCCCACATGCAGGTACATTGCCTTTAAAGCTCCAAAAACAAATATGGTAATACAGCCTTAGCAGATAAGCCTTAACGGGGAATGGTGCGGGATCCACGTCTGAGCAGGCGTTGTGCGGTCACGAGGAGGAGGTCCTGAACTCCAAGGTGCTGGAGGGATCACGGGCACGGGCTGCAGACCACGGAACAGCAGAGGGCACGGAGGCCGTGTTCACACCTAACCTGGGAGGATCTGGGTTTCCTGCCATTCCGTATGTCCTCCCCAGGACTCTACAGGAAGAAAGGGAAGTGGGGAGGGGCACTGTGCCTCCCTCCCCACTCAGGGTGAACGGGCCATAAAGAGACTCAGCCAGCAGAAGTAACTTCTCTCCTTCCATGCTCCATCAACCCATTAGGACCATTTCCTCTCCTCTGCATGGAAAATGAAGCTCCATGCCCTGCAAAAGTTGAATTACCTGTGTGTGTGATTTCTCTCCTCCTAAGAGAGGGTTTCATTCACTGTCATTCATCACCAGGTCAGACCGAAGGAATGGCGGCGGCTGGAGAATTAGCTGAGCCCGTTAAACATTTGGTGCACCCACCGGCCTCCCTGGGATTAACCCGCCTGCCTCAGCACCTAATTGACCGCCCCGGGGTGACTTAGGCCCACGGGGGAAGCAGAGTCCTTTGTGCTTGTGACCCGTTAGTGCCTTTTGGTGGGGAGACTTGGCTCCTTGGCTACGAAGAAAAGGAAGATAAACTGGCAAAAGCCTCCAGATTGAAAACAAAATGCATTCAGGCCTGGAATAGGCAGAGAAGATAAAATTGCAGGTGGTTTGAATCCCTAAAGGTGTGACATTCGGCTCTGATGAAACTCGCCATCAGAGACCATATCTGCTTCCTCAATTTTGATGAAATTGACTCAATCCCATCCAAAGAAAACGGCCAATTCGCAGGCCTGATGGAAGCTCCGCCGGCAGACTCCTGGAAGCCCCGTGGGACGGCCGAGGAGTCTTCTGCGCAGGAAACGTACAGTATCTTTAATTCTGCGTTTTGGCAAAAGCGATAATGATTTTTGCAGACTTTCCGGTTCTCATCCTATCCAGACACGGCTTTGTTCTAACCACCCGGTGAGAGTTCTTTCTGCATGTGAAGAGACCTGTCTCCTTTACCCTATTTCCTACGTACTCTGGGGAAACTGCTGAAGACCAAGCTGTGTTATTGTTGGGGAACGTTGCCTGCACCCTAGGTGCTCCCTGCTGGGCATATAAAAAGGTGCTGTGTCCTCAGGAGTACACGGTCTGGGTCGGGCAATGGGGCCGAGAGCCGGCTCCAGCATCGAGTGCCGAGGGCAGCTTCCGAGAATGGACTGAACGCTGTGGACGGATTGCCAGGGTGCCCTGCTGAGTAGATGGACAAGCCTCATGGACTAACAGCTGCTTGGCCTTTCATCAGGCACCTTCATTGGTGCTTGCTCTGTACCAGCCCCTACCCTGAGCACTGGGTGGTCCTAACCCACAGCCACACAGAAGGTAAAGCTGTTGTTATTTACACAAGAGGAAACTGATGCACAGAGGGGTCAGTGATTGTCTCCAAGGGATGAGACCAGCAGTATGGGTCCAAGCCCAGCCGTCTGGCTCCAGAGCCCACAGCTCCATCCACTGCTCCCTAGTGGAAACAGCAACAGAGGTGCTAGAGGGGGAGGCAGAGGGATTCCCTAGAGAGGAGGGAAAGTGTTCTAAGGGAGCTAAGAAGAGGCTTCTCACCACCGGAGGTGGTTCTTGTAGGGCCGCCCATGACATGATGTATGAGTCAACAGAGAGGTCGGGGTTAGAAGTTTGAGTTGGAGAAGATCGGACCTTACTTGTAGGTGGTGGAGAGCCGGTGAACAGTTTCATCAAGGGGCAGTATTGGAGATCGTGTCTGAGGCCAGTTATCCTCGCTGCAGTGCAGACAGCAGGAGCAAACGGAGCCACGGGCAATGTGAAATCAACAAAATGGCCCAGGAGGGGCTGAGGGCCTGGCCGGGACCAGTGAGGACGCAGCTAAAGGCAGAGTTTCCACGGGCAGGAGGCCAGGCCACAGGGGCAGCCCAGATGCACCTGCAGGGCGGATAGGATGGGAGAAGCCCTCCTGGAAATGTGCCCCTGGACAGGGGTTCCCTGGAAGGGCAAGTTGACTTGGAGTCCTGCTGATGCTGAGATGGGGCCTCCCTGAGAGCCTATCCCATCCTACATCTCCATGTGGGAGACACCGTCTGTGTGCTGGGGTCTCATAACAGATGCTTTGTAGCTCCTGGGGGAAACCAGCAAACACTAAAACCACTACTTTTTCTGTTATCCCACTAGAGTAGGAAAAGATCATTTAAGGGTGAGATAACCTTGCCTGTTCTCACCGGCATTATTTATTTCATTGAAGCTCATGAATTCCACTTAAGAATTCCATGAAATCTTTCACTAAAATTATCTATAATTTTAATCACAAAACAATTCTTTTGTGTCTTTCACTTCTGAGAGAAAGAGGGAAGAAAGCATATAGCATCATTTTTTTTTTTCAAGCGTTCCCAGAGTCCCAGTGCACTGGGGTTTTCCTTGGTTTACAAACTAGGGAAATCTTTGTCAGAGTTTCAGAGTTCCTTCCTTCCACCCTGCCTGTGGGACCGCTGTTGGAAAATTCCTATTAGTTTTCGTGGTTTTGCATATCGATGGTCACCTAATTAATTAGCTATACAACTACACGGGAAAGCATAGAACAGAAGCTCGAGTACGCCTTGTCTGTTATCTATTATTCATCTCACCCAATGCAACAATGTATTTGCAAGAGTCTTCGTGCTGAATATCTCTGGCAAAGTGTTGCTTAGCGATGCATTTGGTTGCAATATGGACAAGACGAAATACACACTGAACGCTGTTTTCCAATTTTTCTTTTTGGCTAAATGAAGAAATAAAGACAATATAATGAAGCCAGATGTCCCCAACTGGAGGGCTCTCGAGTGAGCTTCCAGCATCCCACCCTGGGACAGGACAAAGTGATCAGTTGATGATTTGAGAAGGGGCTGACATCATGTTCTTTTGCTTCTCCCAGCAAAGCCCAGGGTTCTCTGTGCATGGTCTAATTCGGTGGCATATTTGCAAAATTAAGAAAGATGCTCGAGGTCTGAGAGAACCCAGAAGTATTCAGTGGGTACCCACCAAGTGCCATGACTTTGGCAAGATTCTAGGAGTTAAGCAAAGGATGAGGGGATGCACGCTGACCGCCCACAGCGTGGGGGCGGGGACTGGAAGGATAATGGGTACAGCAGGGATTGAGTTTGTCCCCTGCAATGCCTCATTTGGCTTTGGGAGCCCAGTAGGGCAATCAGCCCGTTCTCCAGTTTGCACCTGGGGTGTGGGGGGAGTGAGAAGCCCACTTTCCCAGGGTCCCACAGCCTACAAGCATTCTTTTCTAGCTGTGAAGCATCAGCCAGACCCCAGGAGGATAGGAATTCAGAGGCACAAATGCTGTGCTTCGGGGAGATATGGGCATCCTTCAGGTCCCCTCTTGACCAAAGAAAGGAACGAGCAGATTGAGTGATTACCATTTCTGCTCTGTTTTCTCTCCGTGGTCCCATATCTCCCTTCCCTGCCACACAAGGTGGCTTCACCTCGAAGGCCATCTTGCCTTCAAAAATAATCTTCAGAAGTTTGCTTTCATGGAAGAATTTTTTAAAAGGCAACTCACGCATTTCCCTCCGCTGACACTCTGGGGAAAACGGTGTCTGCCTAGCCACCTGCTGGAGTGAAGCCCAGAAAGACGCTGAGAGTCGATATCAAATCAATAGTGTCACACACGCTGATGCATGGGAAGAGACTGTGTCTCTCGCCTGAAAATCCATTTTGACAGAAGGGCAACATGGAGTCATTTATGACACCGAGATGATGGGCTAGCTGGTTAGTGAGTCTGCTTGCAGCCTGCCTTCCTACTTGACATGGAGGGAACAGCGCGGTTGGACCCTTAGTGAGAGAGTAGCTTGGACACAGGGTGACAGCGGGTGCTCCAGCCACATTAACACATCAACCAAAGTCTTGGCCATTTTCAGGACGGAGTTACTGCTCACTCAGGCCCCCTGTGCGGAAACTCAATTTCTCTGACTTTGTTCTTCGGTTGCAGGGGTTTGTGACGGTTTCCACCACCGAACCCCGTTAGCTCCTCCTGTGATCTGTCCAATCTATACAGGAAGGCAGGTCCCAGTCTGGTTCTCTGTCCAAGTCCCCGAAAACTAGATGTCATATTTAGCTCACAAATGCAATTCAAAAACTCTACCTAATGATACTCCTATAGGAATAGCTTCATAAATGCCTAAAACCTGGAAGGTCTGTACTTCTCAATACGAAATGGATAGGAAGACATCATGGACTTTGGATTGGCCATTTGGTTGGATCCCAGCGTCTTTCAGATGCGATTGCATGAACGTGATGCTGGTGCACTGTGGTTTTGTGTTTTCCCCCATAATTTTGCCAGTTTTATCTCAAAACAGGCGAGGGCTGGCAACATGGTTTCTCGTAGGAGCCCTCTGAGGGCTGAGATCAACACCATGGTTCTCCGTAAATATTAGCTGAGTGAATGATGACACAATTCTGCCATGGCTGAATAATTGAGTAAATCTCTAAGTCTTTCAGTTTACAAAGTGCCTCAGAAATATCTCATTTAATCTTGTCACAGAACTTTTGGAACTAGTACTCTTTGAATATTTGACTCAGAGAGGTTAACTGACTTGCCCAAGGCCACACAGCAAGTGATATTGTCAGAACACAGGGATTTCTTGTGAGTCTTTGGGTCATAGAGCACTACCTTTCTCCTGCCCAGATAGTTTTATTCTTAGAAATGGAAGCCTGCTTCTCCATCTTCCACTCCCCCTGCTGTGTTCCTCTCTCCCTGTGTCTCTCTGTCAAATAAAAAATAAATCTTAACAAAATAAGACGAAACACAAAAAGAAATGCAAAGTTCTGCAGTGCATTTAGGTTCTAGAATTCATTTATTTGATGAGGGTCATTTTCGAATTATGAAGTTTGCATATAAAATAATGAACATGGTGGATCTGGGTTCCTCGAACACAAGTACTGAATTCTGTATTCCTGCTGATCATTCGCAACCCAAGCACGCTCCCTGGTCCTCAGGTGGTGCTGGGATCAGCACTGGGTGACGTCCATCCCATGTGTGGGGACGCTGCACGGAGGCGCGTGCACGGAGGCGCGTGCACGGAGGCGCGTGCACGGAGGCGCGTGCACGGAGGCGCGTGCACGGAGGCGCGTGCACGGAGGCGCGTGCACGGAGGCGCGTGCACGGAGGCGCGTGCACGGAGGCGGCAGGCTACCTTGTCATCGCTGGACTCCGGGGATCTCTGGCGGACCGTTGAACTGCCTGTGCAGGCAAAGTCAGGATGAGCCAGGCTGGTAAAACATCTTCTAATCACACAGTCTCTGCTGGTGACTAATATTCGGGTGGATAGCTTATAGCGTGATAGGATATGTCTGCTGTTCACCCTGCCCCAGACCTCCATATGACAGCTCACGTGCGTGCAACACTTCTGAATTTTGCACGGCTTCCTGACTTTTTATTGCGTTCACCTGTGCATGGCCAAATAAGGTGTGGCATAGATCTCAGGCCCCTGGAAAAATTCCCTCTGAGGGACACCAGCCACCTCCCCGGGTGTCCTCTCTTCCTCCAAGACACTTGGACTCACCCCTGCTTCTTCCCCTGCAGGAGCCAGTGGGACGGACCAGACGATTTTCTAGCAGACCTCCCCGCCAGACCGCTCCGCCTTGGTGGCCCTGTCTAACGCAGCTGGAAGACACCTGCTTGCACGGGCTGACACTCCGCGTCAGGGAGCTCTGCTAGCGCGCAGTGAGACACAGCGATGCAGACGGAGGAGAAGAGAAGAGCTGAGCGAGAGACGTGCAGACCCGCCCCATCCTTCCCCCGAGCTTCGCGGGTTCCCGATCTGGGGTTCCAGAGACAGAGCTGCTTTCGCCTTTCCTCACGTTACAGTTGACGACCTGAGACAGGCTCCGACACCTCGCTTTTCAGTGCGAAGAGCTCAGAGAAGCAGCTGCTGCTCCTGTCACGGCAGACAACGTATACTAATGGCTCTTTGCGCTCATAGAGAGCTTGGGTTTCCAAAGCATTTAAAGAACATTATCTAATTAAAAAGTTTCTTGAAGGCTCTGGGTCTCTGTATCTTTATGGAAACTCCTTGTACGTGGAACAGTTTTCTTCAATAGTGGAGAAAAGGAATATCCCTAGTACAATCATCTGTTGGGTCCATAAAATTAAATTAATGTGCATTTGAAATTGCAAAATCTGAGAGATATGAAACCAGTTTTTGTTGTTATTGCTGTTGTTGTTGTTTTAAATCAGACTCACTGGATTAATGAAGGAAACATAAGTGAGTGGTCAACACAGTGTAGTGGAGCGAGGAAAGGCAGAGAGCCCCCAAAGATTCCCTTTTAGAATTGCAATAACCAAATAACCAAATCAAATCTTATTTCTTCCTTCCTTCCTTTCTTTCTTTCTCCCCTCCCTCCCACTCTCTCTTTTTCCTTCCTTCCTTCTTCCTTCTTTCTTTCTTTCTTTCTCTTTCTCTTTCTCTTTCCTTCTTTTTTTTTCCAGAAATGGTAGACTCTGGAGTTATAACAGCAAGTTGCAAACGGTGCACAAAACCTAAGTCTCGGGCCAGTGCACGAGGAGATAGTCACACGGTATATGATCGGTACGTGTGTTATAAGATTCACTGTCTTCTGTTCAAACACTTTTGAAACAAAATACATTGAGCCAAAATTTTCAGATTTAAAAAAATGATAATGAATCTGTTTGTTGACAGTTTTCAAGTCTTCTGATTTCCCCCCTTCCTCCTTACCCAGGACACATTGCATGAGGGGGCTTCAAGGAGCAGAATGCTTCCTCTCTTCTACTTTTGTTGTGAAGAAAAGACCTCACTAATCCTCAAACTATCCCCCCCCCCCAAAAAAAATTCACACTTTACTATGTTTTGATGAAGTGAATTCCACCACTGTGACACAGGTAACAAGAGGTCTTAGGGGAAGCTGTAGAAAAGGGGCCCATCTTGGGCTCTACCTGAGTCAGAAACTACTTCACTGGCGATTGGTCTTCTTCCATGAAAGGGGCAATCCCGAAGCAGAAACATCAGGCAGGATGTCAGGCCTGCCGGGGAAGATGCAGAGCATCCTGCTGGAAGTGCTTCCAGCCCCATTGGGCCTTGCCGGGGAAATGGCTTTGCTGGTCCCGTGATACTGGTGGGTGAGGCCAGCATGCTGTCACTCACTCCGCTCAGCAGAGTTTGCGTTTCCAGCCCCCCAACAGCAACCATGAGTGGGTGAGCTAAATTGCAGTGGACATTTCTGAATCCCCGTCACCACCTTCCAGTGCCCCAGAGAGAGGAGAGTGATTTGCTAATGGAAAGAGGCATGGCAAAATCCATCACTTGCTCTAACTTCTTCACTCACCTCATCCCCTTAAAAGCACTCAGAATTTGCTCTGCAAGCCTGGGGACCTCGCAATAACTATGGAGACTGTTCATGGCTGGAAATGACCGCCTCATCAGGACTGAGGCCCCAAGGCACCCTAGATGCTGGTGGACTTTAAAACCATGGCAGGGAAGGGGCTGCATGTTCAGTGATCAAGTTCATTGCAATGTTATCACAAAGTCAGCAGAAAAGCCACAGAAGGATCCAGATGAGACCCTTTCTCCCCTTCCCCTTGTGCCCATAGTCTCACGGGAAAAAAGTAGATGTAGCAGGGCTGGAAGTAAGTTGGAACAAAAACCAAACGCCTGCATCCCAGCTGCCACTGTGGCACCTACTAATCATGTGACCTTGGGGAAGACCTTGAACATTCTAAATAAAATTGCCTCGTTCATTAAAAAATGAAAGAAACAAAACAAGTAAAATGAAGTCTTACCTAGTGTAATAAAGCAACAGAAAGAATTAAAAGGCATAAAGATTGGAAAAAAGGAAACAGAACTGTCCTTATTTTAAGACAACATAATCGTCTATGTAGAAAACCCTGGGGAAAAAAACCCCCAAAACAAAAAAACAAACCTGTAAAATCTACAGAAAAACAGCTTTAAAAAAAAAACTGCTTTTAAAACTAATCGTTAAGTTTAACAAAGTCACAAATTCAAGGTTAATGTTTAAAAATTAATTAGAGTTCTGGGGTGCCTGGCTGGCTTAGTCGGTTACGTTTCTGACTTTTGGTTTTGGCTCAGGTCATGATCTTGTGGACCATTTGATCGAGCCCTGCACTGGGCTTCACTCTCTATGGGGAGTCTGCTGGAAGACTCTCTCTTTTTCTTTCTCGCAAATAAATAAATAACTCTCTAAAAATTAATTATATTTCTATATAGTAGCAATCAATCATTGGACACCAATATTAAAAAGAAAAGTTTACAATAAGCTCCAAAAAGTGAAATATGTCCGTGTAAATGTAACAGAACATGTAGAGGTTCTAGTATCAAAAATGACAAAACCAGGCTCTCTGCTCAGCGGGGAGCCTGCTTCCCCCCCTCTCCCTCCCCCTCTCCCTCTGCCTGCCTCTCTGCCTCTTTGTGATCTCTCTCTCTCTGTGTCAAATAAATAAACAAAATCTTAAAAAAAAATAGGTGTTAACTAAAATTTCATGAAAAATAGGTGCTTGTTAACTAAAATTAAAAAGAAAAATAGGTGCTAGTTAAAAGCTCATCATTCTAGAGCCCAGCCAAAAAAAAAATTGTAAAATTTTTTTACAAAAAATTGTAAAATTGTTGTAAAAAAAAAAAATTACAAACCACTGATGAGTGAAATTAATGATGACCTAAACAAATGGACATAGTACATTCGTGGTGGAGAGAATCAAAGTAGTTGATATGTGAATTTTCCACAAACGTGTCTGTAGATTTATCACACTTCCAAGAACACCCCAATAGGATCTTTTGTGAATATTGGCAAGATGATTACAAAATGTACAAGGAGAGACAAAGAAACTACAAGACAAAGCCGAAACAATTTTGAAGAAGAAAATAAAACTGAAAGTTTCACACTGCATGATTTTAAGACTTTGTATAGAGCTGTGGTACTCAAAACAGCTATACAACAAAATAGAAAAGGAGGTACAGAGTTTTCCAATGGTCTGCCTGCCCCCACACATGCATAGCCTTTCCCATTATCAGTGTTACTCTTGAAAGTGGTACAGTTTTGTTTTTTTTTTTTTTTTTTAACCGAGGATGAACCCATAATGATACATTACCACCCAAGTCCATAGTTTGCCTTAGGATTCATTTTCAGTGTCATATATTCTATGGATTTGGACAAACACAGTGATATACACTCATCATTGTAATACATCGTAACATTACAATACGTTATAGCATCACTCACTCACTGTCTTAAAAGCCCTCTGTGCTCTTCCTATGATTGATCCCTTCCTCTCCCCAAATTCTTGGCAACCATTGATCTTTCTACTGTCTCCATAGTTTTGCTCACTTTCAGAATGTTATATAATTGAAATCATACAGGAAGTTGTTTTTTCAGATAGATTGACGTCTTTCCCTTAGTAATATGCATTTAACTTTCCTTCATGTCTTTTCATGGCTGGGTAGCTCATTTATTTATTTATTTTTGATAGTTCATTTATTTTTAGCACTGAATGATATTCCATTGTCTGGAGATATATATTCACTTTGTATATCCACTGAAGGGCATGTTGGTTGCTTTCAAGTTTGGACAATTTTGAACAAATATGCATGTGCTGTGTTTTGTATGATTTAGGTTTTCAACTCTTTTGGGTAAATGCTTAGGTGTGTGATTGCTGAATTAGACGGTAAAAAAAAAAAAAAAATATATATATATATATATATATATATATATATATATATATATTACTAGTAAACTTCCAAACTGTCTTCCAAACCAACTATACCCGTTTTGATTGCCACCAGCAATGAATGAGCATTCCTGCTACTCGTCTTCATCAACATCTGGAGTGGTTAGCATTCTGTGTTTGGACCATTCTAATAGGGTGCAGTGATAACTCAGTGCTGTTTTAATGTTCGTTTCCCTGATGGCAGATGATGTAGACCATATTTTCATTTGCTTATTTGTCATTTGTCCATCTTCTTTGGTGAGGTATATGTTAAGGGCTTTTGCCCGTTTTTAAATTGAGTTGTTTTCTTAGTGCTCAGATTTAAGAATTACTTGCATATTTTGGGTGAATTCTTTATCAGATATGTCTTTGGGAGATATCTTCTCCCAGTCTGTGGCTTCTCTTACTCTCTTGATGCTGTCTTTCACAGAGCAGAAGCTCTTAGCTTTGGTGAAGTCCAGCTTATCAATTATTTCTTCCACGGAACGTGTCTTTGGTTTTATATCTGAAAGGGCATCACCACACCCAAGGTCATCTAGGTTTTCTCCTGCATTATATTCTAAGGTATTTATGCTCTTACATTTTACGTTTAGGCTCATGATCCATTTTGAGTTAATTTCTGTGAAGGGCATAAAGTCATGTGTCTGCATTTTCTTTTGTCGGTGGTGGTGGTCATGTGAACGTCCAGTAGTTCCAGTCCTTGCTGAAAAGACTTTCTCCATTGTGCTGGGTTTCATCCCGTGTCCACGATGTGTGGGCTTGTTCTGGGCTCTCTGTTTTGTTTCACGGACCTATTTGTCTATTATTTTCAACAATACCACACTGTCTTGGTTACCATAGATTTACAGTAAGCCTTAAAGTAGTGTCAATTCTCAACCACGTTCTTCTTCAGTGTCGTGTGGGCTGTTCTGGGTCTTTGGCCTCACGCTATACACTTGAAAATCAGCTTGTCGATATTTACAAAATTACTTGCTATGATTTTGACTGGGATTGTATTGGATTTTTGCATCAAGTTGGTAAAAACTGACATCCTGGCAATATTGAATCTTTCTACCCATGAATATGGAATATATATTCATTTATTTAGCTCTTCTTTGATTTAATTCATCAGAGTTTTGTGGTTTCATTTACATTGTTCTTATACATGTTTTGTTAGATTCATGCTTAAGTATTTGAAACTTGGGATGTTAATGCAAATGATATTGTGTTTTTAACTTCAATTCTACTTGTACATTGATAATACATAGAAAAGCAATTATCTTTTATATATTAATCTTACATCTAGTAGCTTTTCTCTAGTTGCTTACTAGTTCCATTTTAAGTCAGTTTTTCCAGGGACACCTGGGTGGCTCAGTTGGTTAAGCGGCTGCCTTCGGCTCAAGTCATGATCCCAGCGTCCTGGGATCGAGTCCTGCATCGGGCTCCTTGCTCGGCAGGGAGCCTGCTTCTCCCTCTGCCTGTGCTTGTGCTCTCTCTCTCTTTGACAAATAAATAAATAAAATATTTAAAAAAAATCAGTTTTTCCAGATTCTCTACACAGATGACCATGTCATTTGCAAACAAAGATGGTTTCCCTTCCTTCCTTCCCACCTCCTTCCATCCCCCTCCCTTCCTTCCTTTCTCTCTCTCTCTCTCCCTTCCTTCCTTCCCCTTTCCCTCTTTCTTTCTTTCTTCTTTCCTATCTGTGTACATTTTATTTCCTTCTCTTACTGATTGCATTAAGCAAAGTCTGGTGTTGAAAAGGAGTGGCAAGGGGCACCTGGGTGGCTTAGTCAGTTAAGTGTCTGACTCTTGACGTCAGCTCAGTTCATGATCTCAGGGATCTTGAGGTCGAGACCCACACTGCCCTCAATGCTCAACAGGATGTCTGCTTGAGGATTCTTTCTCTCCCTCTGTCCCTCTCCCCAATCTCTCTCTCTCTCTCATAAATAAATAAATAAATCTTTTTTTTTAAGATTTTTTTTTATTTATTTGACAGAGAGAGAGATCACAAGTAGGCAGAGAGGCAGGCAGAGAGAGAGGAGGAAGCAGGCTCCCCGCAGAGCAGAGAGCCCCATGCGGGGCTCGATCCCAGGACCCTGAGATCATGACCCGAGCCGAAGGCAGCAGCTTAATCCACTGAGCCACCCAGGCGCCCCTAAATAAATAAATCTTTAAAAAAAGAAGAAAGAAAGAAAGAGTGGTGAGAGGGGGCATCATCTCCTTGTATCTGACCTTAGTGGGAAAGCTTCAAGTTTCTCACCATGAAGTACTATGTTAGCTACAGTTTTGTTGATAGTCTTTATCAAATTGAGGAAGTCCCCCTCTATTCCTAGTTTACTAGAATTTTTATATGAATAGGTGTTAAATTTTGTCAAACGCTTGTTCTGCATCACTGATATGATCATGTGATTTTACTTTTTAGTCTGTTGATGTGTTGGATTACATTGATTTTACTTGTTGAACCAGCCTTGCATACCTGGGATAAATCCCATCCATTTGTGGTGTATAATTTTTATATACTTTTTTAAATGTGATTTGTCAGTATTTTGTTGAGAATTTTTGCATCTATATTCATGAGAGAAATTAGCCTGTAGTGTTTTTTTCCCTATAATATCTTTGTCTGGTTTTGGTGTTAAGGCAGTGCTGGCCTCACAGAATGAGTTAGAAACACTCCCTCTGCTTCGATCCCTGGAAGAGATTATGGAGAATTGGTATAATTTCTTCATTAACTGTTTTCTAGAAATCACCAGTGAACCATCTGGGAAGTCAATTGATTTTTGATAGAGGTACAATGCAATTCAACGAAAAAAAAAAAAAGGATAGTCTTTCCATAGCTGTACATTCATATGCAAAAATATTCATTTCAAGACATATCCTGTACATTATACAAAAGCTAACTCACAGTAGATCACAGCTCTAAATATAAAAATGACAACATAAGGCTTTAGAATAAAGCATTGGGAAAATATTCATGACTGTAGGTTAGGCAAAGAATTTTCAGATAAGATTCAAAAAGGAGAATTCAAAGACCAGGTACCGGCTGGGAAAAAATACTTGGGAATTACATATCTAAAGGGGAGTTGTATGAGAATATATAAAGATGCTCCAAGCCGAATGATAAGGAAACAAGCAGCCCCGTTTGAAAGAAGGGCACACGAGGGGAGGAGTCAAGATGGCGGAGAAGTAGCAGCCTGAGACTACATCAGGTAGCAGGAGATCAGCTCGATAGCTTATCTAAACATTGCAAACACCTACAAATCCAACGGGAGAGAGAAGAGAAGAAGAACAGCAACTCTAGAAACAGAAAATCAACCACTTTCTGAAAGGTAGGACTGGCGGAGAAGTGAATCTAAAACGACGGGAAGATAGACCGCGGGGGGAGAGGCCGGCTCCCGGCAAGCGGCGGAGGAACGGAGCACAAAATCAGGACTTTTAAAAGTCTGTTCCACGGAGGGACATTGCTCCAGGGGCTAAACCGGGGTGAAGCCCACGCGGGGCCAGCGTGGCCCCAGGCCCCGCAAGGTCACAGAAGGATCGGGGGTGTCGGAGTGTCGGAGAGCTCGCAGGTATTAGAACGGAGAAACCGGCTGCAAAGACAGAGCCGAGGACTGAACTCTCAGCTCGGGGTTACCTTGAACTGGTCGCGGGCTGGGTGAGCTCGGAGCGCGGCTAGAGGCTGGGGACACGGGAGTGATTGGGTGCTGTCCTCTGGGGGCGCACTGAGGAGGGGGGCCCCAGGCTCTCGGCTCCTCCGGGCCGGAGACTGGGAGGCCGCCATTTTCATTCCCGTCCTCCGGAACTCTACGGAAAGCGTTCAGGGAACAGAAGCTCCCAAAAGCGAACCCGAGCCGATTACTTAGTCCAGCTGCCGGTAAGGGCGGTGCAATCCCGCCTCGGGCAAAGACACTTGAGAGTCACTACAACAGGCCCCTCCCCCAGAAGATCAACAAAATATCCAGCCAGGACGAAGTTCATCTATCAAGGAGAAAGCAGATTCAATTCCTAAGACAGCAGAGCAATTCCAGAGGAGGAGAAAGCAAAGCACGGAACTCATGGCTTTCTCCCCATGATTCTTTAGTCTTGCGGCTACTTCAATTTTTTTTTCTTTTTTCAATTTTTTATTATTTTTTTCTTTTTTCAATTTTTTTTTCTTTTTTCTTTTTTCTTCTTCTGCTAAATTTTTTTAAAAACTTTTACCCTTTTCTTTTGTAACGTTTTTTGACTAGTTCATCTAAATATATATATTTTTTCTTTCTTTTTTATATTTTTTTATTTGTTTTATTTTTTAAATATTTTTCTTTTCTTTTTTTTTTTTTCTTTTTTTTTCAGAACCTGTTTTTTATCCCCTTCCCCCCCCCCCCCACAATTTGGGGTCTCTTCTGATTTGGTTACAGCGCATTTTTCCGGGGTCTTTGCCACCCTATTAGTAGTTTATTTGCTCCTTCATATCCTCTTATCTGGACAAAATGACAAGGCGGAAAAAATCACCACAAACAAAAGAACAAGAGACAGTACCGAAGGCTAGGGACCTAATCAACACAGACATGGGTAATATGTCAGATCAAGAGTTCAGAATGACGATTCTGAACATTCTAGCCGGGCTCGAAAAAGGCATGGAAGATATTAGAGAAACCCTCTCTGGAGATATTAAAGCCCTTTCTGGAGAAATTAAAGAACTAAAGTCTAACCAAGTTGAAATCAAAAAAGCTATTAATGAGGTGCAATCAAAAATGGAGGCTCTCACTGCTAGGATCAATGAGGCAGAAGAAAGAATTAGTGATATAGAAGACCAAATGACAGAGAATAAGGAAGCCGAGCAAAAGAGGGACAAACAGCTACTGGACCATGAGGGGAGAATTCGAGAGATAAGTGACACCATAAGACGAAACAACATTAGAATAATTGGGATTCCAGAAGAAGAAGAAACAGAGAGGGGAGCAGAGGGTCTATTGGAGAGAATCATTGGAGAGAATTTCCCTAATATGGCAAAGGGAACAAGCATTAAAATCCAGATGCAGAGAACCCCCCTCAAAGTCAACAAGAATAGGTCCACACCCCGTCACCTAATAGTAAAATTTACAAGTCTTAGTGACAAAGAGAAAATCCTGAAAGCAGCCCGAGAAAAGAAATCAGTAACATACAATGGTAAAAATATTAGATTGGCGGCAGACTTATCCACAGAGACCTGGCAGACCAGAAAGAGCTGGCATGATATATTCAGAGCACTAAATGAGAAAAACATGCAGCCAAGAATACTCTATCCAGCTAGGCTATCTTTGAAAATAGAAGGAGAGATCAAAAGCTTCGAGGACAAACAAAAACTGAAAGAATTTGCAAACACCAAACCAGCTCTCCAGGAAATATTGAAAGGGGTCCTCTAAGCAAAGAGAGAGCCTAAAAGTAGTAGATCAGAAAGGTACAGAGACAATATACAGTAACAGTCACCTTACAGGCTACTAATGGCACTAAATTCATATCTCTCAATAGTTACCCTGAATGTTAATGGGCTAAATGCCCCAATCAAAAGACACAGGGTATCAGAATGGATAAAAAAACAAAACCCATCAGTATGTTGCCTACAAGAAACTCATTTTAGACGCGAAGACACCTCCAGATTTAAAGTGAGGGGGTGGAAAACAATTTACCATGCTAATGGGCATCAGAAGAAAGCTGGGGTGGCAATCCTTATATCAGATCAATTAGATTTTAAGCCAAAGACTATAATAAGAGATGAGGAAGGACACTATATCCTACTCAAAGGGTCTGTCCAACAAGAAGATCTAACAATTTTAAATATCTATGCCCCTAACGTGGGAGCAGCCAACTATATCAACCAATTAATAACAAAATCAAAGAAACACATCAATAATAATACAATAATAGTAGGGGACTTTAACACTCCCCTCACTGAAATGGACAGATCATCCAAGCAAAAGATCAACAAGGAAATAAAAGGCCTTAAATGACACACTGGACCAGATGGACATCACAGATATATTCAGAACATTTCATCCCAAAGCAACAGAATACACATTCTTCTCTAGTGCACATGGAACCTTCTCCAGAATAGATCACATCCTGGGTCACAAATCAGGTCTCAACCGGTATCAAAAGATTAGGATTATTCCCTGCATATTTTCAGACCACAATGCTCTGAAGCTAGAACTCAATCACAAGACGAAAGCTGGAAAGAACCCAAATACATGGAGACTAAACAGCATCCTTCTAAAGAATGAATGGGTCAACCAGGAAATTAAAGAAGAATTGAAAAAATTCATGGAAACAAATGATAATGAAAACACAACAGTTCAAAATCTGTGGGACACAGCAAAGGCAGTCCTGAGAGGAAAATATATAGCGGTACAAGCCTTTCTCAAGAAACAAGAAAGGTCTCAAGTACACAACCTAACCCTACGCGTAAAGGAGCTGGAGAAAGAACAAGAAAGAAACCCTAAACCCAGCAGGAGAAGAGAAATCATAAAGATCAGAGCAGAAATCAATGAAATAGAAACCAAAAAAACAATAGAAAAAATCAATGAAACTAGGAGCTGGTTCTTTGAAAGAATCAATAGGATTGATAAACCCCTGGCCAGACTCATCAAAAAGAAAAGAGAAAGGACCCAAATCAATAAAATCATGAATGAAAGAGGAGAGATCACAACTAACACCAAAGAAATACAGACAATTATAAGAACATACTATGAGCAACTCTACGCCAACAAATTGGCCAATCTGGAAGAAATGGATGCATTCCTAGAGACATATAAACTACCACAACTGAACCAGGAAGAAATAGAAAACCTGAACAGGCCCATAACCAGTAAGGAGATTGAAAGAGTCATCAAAAATCTCCAAACAAACAAAAGCCCAGGGCCAGACGGCTTCCCAGGGGAATTCTACCAAACATTTAAAGAAGAACTCATTCCTATTCTCCTGAAACTGTTCCAAAAAATAGAAATGGAAGGAAAACTTCCAAACTCATTCTATGAGGCCAGCATCACCTTGATCCCAAAACCAGACAAGGATCCCACCAAAAAAGAGAACTACAGACCAATATCCTTGATGAACACAGACGCAAAAATTCTCGCCAAAATACTAGCCAATAGGATTCAACAGTACATTAAAAGGATTATTCACCACGATCAAGTGGGATTTATTCCAGGGCTGCAGGGTTGGTTCAACATCCGCAAATCAATCAATGTGATAGAACACATTAATAAAAGAAAGAACAAGAACCATATGATACTCTCAATAGATGCTGAAAAAGCATTTGACAAAGTACAGCATCCCTTCCTGATCAAAACTCTTCAAAGTGTAGGGATAGAGGGCACATACCTCAATATTATCAAAGCCATCTATGAAAAACCCACCGCAAATATCATTCTCAATGGAGAAAAACTGAAAGCTTTTCCATTAAGGTCAGGAACATGGCAGGGATGTCCATTATCACCACTGCTATTCAACATAGTATTAGAAGTCCTAGCCTCAGCAATCAGACAACAAAAAGAAATTAAAGGCATCCAAATTGGTAAAGAAGAAGTCAAACTATCACTCTTCGCAGATGATATGATACTATATGTGGAAAACCCAAAAGACTCCACTCCAAAACTGCTAGAACTTGTCCAGGAATTCAGTAAAGTGTCAGGATATAAAATCAATGCACAGAAATCAGTTGCATTTCTGTACACCAACAACAAGACTGAAGAAAGAGAAATTAAGGAGTCAATCCCATTCACAATTGTACCCAAAACTATAAGATACCTAGGAATAAACCTAACCAAAGAGACTAAGAATCTATGCACAGAAAATTATAAAGTACTCATGAAAGAAATTGAGGAAGACACAAAAAAATGGAAAAATGTTCCATGCTCCTGGATTGGAAGAATAAATATTGTGAAAATGTCTATGCTACCTAAAGCAATCTACACATTTAATGCAATCCCTATCAAAATACCATCCATTTTTTTCAAAGAAATGGAACAAATAATCCTAAAATTTATATGGAACCAGAAAAGACCTCGAATAGCCAAAGGAATATTGAAGAACAAAGCCAAAGTTGGTGGCATCACAATTCCGGACTTCAAGCTCTATTACAAAGCTGTCATCATCAAGACAGCATGGTACTGGCACAAAAACAGACACATAGATCAGTGGAACAGAATAGAGAGCCCAGAAATCGACCCTCAACTCTATGGTCAACTAATCTTCGACAAAGCAGGAAAGGATGTCCAATGGAAACAAGACAGCCTCTTCAATAAATGGTGCTGGGAAAATTGGACAGCCACATGCAGAAAAATGAAATTGGACCACTTCCTTACACCACACACGAAAATAGACTCCAAATGGATGAAGGACCTCAATGTGAGAAAGGAATCCATCAAAATCCTTGAGGAGAACGCAGGCAGCAACCTCTTCGACCTCAGCCGCAGCAACATCTTCCTAGGAACAACGGCAAAGGCAAGGGAAGCAAGGGCGAAAATGAACTATTGGGATTTCATCAAGATCAAAAGCTTTTGCACAGCAAAGGAAACAGTTAACAAAACCAAAAGACAGCTGACAGAATGGGAGAAGATATTTGCAAACGACATATCAGATAAAGGGCTAGTATCCAAAATCTATAAGGAACTTAGCAAACTCAACACCCAAAGAACCAACAATCCAATCAAGAAATGGGCAGAGGACATGAACAGACATTTCTGCAAAGAAGACATCCAGATGGCCAACAGACACATGAAAAAGTGCTCCACGTCACTCGGCATCAGGGAAATACAAATCAAAACCACAATGAGATATCACCTCACACCAGTCAGAATGGCTAAAATTAACAAGTCAGGAAATGACAGATGCTGGAGAGGATGCGGAGAAAGGGGAACCCTCCTCCACTGTTGGTGGGAATGCAAGCTGGTGCAACCACTCTGGAAAACAGCATGGAGGTTCCTCAAAATGTTGAAAATAGAACTACCCTATGACCCAGCAATTGCACTACTGGGTATTTACCCTAAAGATACAAACATAGTGATCCGAAGGGGCACGTGTACCCGAATGTTTATAGCAGCAATGTCTACAATAGCCAGACTATGGAAAGAACCTAGATGTCCATCAACAGATGAATGGATAAAGAAGAGGTGGTATATATACACAATGGAATACTATGCAGCCATCAAAAGAAATGAAATCTTGCCATTTGCGACGACGTGGATGGAACTAGAGCGTATCATGCTTAGTGAAATAAGTCAATCGGAGAAAGACAACTATCATATGATCTCCCTGATATGAGGACATGGAGAAGCAACATGGGGGGGTAGGTGGATAGGAGAAGAATAAATGAAACAAGATGGGATTGGGAGGGAGACAAACCATAAATGACTCTTAATCTCACAAAACAAACTGGGGGTTGCTGGGGGGAGGTGGGATTGGGAGAGGGGGAGCGGGCTATGGACATTGGGGAGGGGAGGCGAACCATAAGAGACTATGGACTCTGAAAAACAACCTGAGGGTTTTGAAGGGTCAGGGGTGGGAGGTTGGGGGAACAGGTGGTGGGTGATGGGGAGGGCACGTTTTGCATGGAGCACTGGGTGTTGTGCAAAAAGAATGAATACTGTTACGCTGAAAAAATAAATAAAAAGGGGGAAAAAAAAAAAAGAAAGAAGGGCACACGATTTGAAAAAACACTTCACGGAGCAAGATAGACAAATGACAAATAAGCCCCTAAAAAGGATACTCAATCACTAGCCAATAGAAAAATGCAAATAAAACTCACAATACCTATTAGAATGGCCAAAACAAATAGACAGAAACTTGACAATGGCAAGTGCTGGTGTGGTACAGAGCAACCAGCCCCCCCTACATGGCTGGTCTAGGAGCGGGCACAGCGTTCAGCCCGTCAGAGCTCTGACGGTTTCTTCTCAACCTGTGCTTACCATATGACCCAGCGGTCTCCATCTTGAGGTTTATGCAAGAGAAAAGAAAACACATTTACATGTAAACCTGTATGTGAACGTGTGCAGTGGTTTTATTCCTCATCACTGAAAACTGGATCTAGCACAAATCCCGTTCAACAGACGGATGGTCGAAGGCGCTCGGGCACATCCGCTCCATGGAGCACTACTGAGCAGTAAAAAGCCATGGACCCCGGATGCCTCCAGCATCAATGAATCTCAAAAGCACCATGTGGTTCCAAGAGGTACCTTTCCAAAGGCTGATATTGTGGGATTCCATTTATACGACATTCTCATAAAAGCTGAACAGGGTGAATAGAGGCCATACCGATGGGCTTTTGGAGAATTTGACTACAAAGGGACGACACAAGCTGGACATGGGGGGTGACGGTTTTTGTGTAACCTGATTGTGCCGGTGGTTGCAATAACCAGTGTAGATGTTAAAACTCACAAAGTCATACACTAACACTCCTCCGTTAACTTCTCTGTATGCTAATTTTCAATTAAATAAGTATTTATTATTTATTATTAAAATAAATAAATAAAACATTTTCAATTAAAATAAATAATGATTGTATGCTTACCTGTCTTATTCATGCATTTATTAATATTTTAAACCCCAGTAAAGGGAAATATTGGTATAAAATTAAGCATCTTTGTAAGTCCCAATATTTAAGGTGTTCAAAAAGCTATTCAGAATCTAAACCCCCTTCTTCAGTGAAAGTAAAAACACAGTTTCTTCAGACTCGGATCCAGCATTTGTCTTGTGTAGTTCAATGCCCCAGAAGCAGAGATGTTCACAGTCTGACCTTCTTGTTTGGACTCTTACTCACTTTGGAGGATAGTAGAACATTCTTATGGGCTGGACTGGGTCCCCAAAATTCATATCTTAAGTCCCTAACTCTCAGTGCCTCCGAATGTAAATGTATTTGGTCTTTAAAATGGTAACAAAGTTGCAATGAGGTCATTAGCGTGGGTCCTCATCCAGTATGACCGGGTCCTCGTGAGAAGCGTGGACACAGAGATGCGTGTAGAGAAGACCGCGCGGAGACACAGCCAGAGGACAGCCATCTGCCAGCCCAGCACAGAGATCTCAGACCCTGCTGACACCTTGATCTTGGGCTTATAGCCATGAGGATCGTGTCCTTTGAGCTGCTTGATCCATGGGATTTTGTTGTAGCCGCGGATCATTCCAGCGGCCAGGTGAGTGACGCACCCGTTCCCCGCACAGTCCCACACCTCACGATAGGCACGAACGGGTTAATTAAAGCATCAATTGTAAAATCAGATCAGGCCTCCACTGTCTGCTTAAAAGTTGCCTCTCTAGGTTTTACATGAATTTTTAATTTTAGGTGACTAGGAGTGAGAGTGGGGCAGCTCATTTGTGTAATTACAGCAACCGTCGCCGAGGAAGGCGCGCCTCGCAAAAGAACAGAAAACGTGAACTGGATTTGGTGGTGAGGGAGGCTGGTGGGGGAGGGGGTCGCTCGATCCCCCCGGAGCCGCCAGGGTCGTTGGGGGACTGGCCACCTTGCAGAGCAGGACACTGGGACACTGACTTCCCCTGTTTGAGGGAAAGGGTGCTGAGCATTCTCGGGGACACGCAGCATTTGCTCCAGAAAGACGTTGTGCTGGGATTAGGAAAGGGGAGGGAAGCACCAGTACAGGTACCGGTTGAGTGGAAGTCCGCCCGACAGTGAAGCGGGCCAAATGGCAGCCGTTGTTCACTCCTCTGAGCCTCCTGTTCAAAGCCAGTGTGTCCTCTGCAGCCCGAGCGGCTCCGTGGGGCTCTCCCCACACAGATACGCTATCCAAGGCATTTTGGTGACTCTGAGCAGAGTAATTCAGCTGGCAATCTGTCCGTGCAGCAGAAGGCAGGATGAAAGGCTCTGCAGTGACTATGGCTGGAAAAGGCGGGAGTGGGAATGTCTGCTTTCCACACGGAAGGTAGCCTGATGAAGGAGAAGCCACAAAGCCAGAGGCGGTGAGGCTGGCAGATAAACCAACGGGGACACAGTCTGAAGGCAGGATTCTCCCTCCTTCCCCAGACTTCGAGTGTAGACCTGCCTCCCATTCAAACCACCGCCGAGAAACGGAAAAAATACTCTGTTGGGGAGGAAGGGGGTTTAACACAGAGATATCACCACTGTCCAATTCTGAGTCCCAGAAAACTGATTCCTGTTGAATATCTAGCTCAAGTTTGAGAGCAAATGTAGGGTTTCAATTGCTTATGGGGAGATGGCAGCTAATTAGCCTTAGTTAAATAAAGCCCAGCCCTTGAAAATCAGAGACAGATTTCTTTGCCCTCTGAACAGTTGCCTCCTGTCCACCTGTTAATACTAACTTCCTGCGGCCTCCGAACTGTGACTCCACGCTGTCAGCCAAGAGAACCGGCTAGCAAGCAGCCCCTAAGCTCCACTTAAAACAATGATTTTTTTTTTTATTTTTTTTGGGGGGGAATACTTCAAAAGGTGGAAATAACTAATAGTTTCCTTACAGGTTTTGATGGCCGTAACCTAAATTCAGTTTCAGATGGGAAGGCTTGGGAATCGTAATTCAGATCTTTCTGGCACATTCTGAATGCTGTTACTAGGACTGACACTGCCATTTTCAAGGACCCAGATGATTGATTTGGCAACGTGGCCAGGATATCGAGTTGGTTATGGAGATGAGCCCCACAGACAAGGAGGACGGCTGGGGCTTCTGGATCGGCCGTTTGTGAAGGATCGTCCTGAGAACAAAGAAAGTTTCCCACCTATGCCAAGTGCCTGGAGATTTCCTTTCTTGTGATTGCATTTAGTTCAAATCTTCTTTCTGATTTCCCCGATTACTACATCTTGAAGGGAAAAGAGAAACACCTTGGTGGGCTCTGGAAACAGACGCTCTGCTTGAGAAGTCCAGGAGACAATGGCGAGCCATCCACGGCCCCTGAAATATTGTGCCCTCTACCTGGGCTTGTTGGCTTATTCAAATCCCATTTCCCCTTGGCAAAGAGCCCCTCAGGGCATGCCTCTTCTGCGTTAAATATTCATTTAAACTGCACATGTTTTGGTAATAAGAAGAAAACTAGTATTGAAGTTCTAGGCGTGTGCATCTGTGCCCCGTGGAGATAGCCAGGCCCGGTGTTGTCCAGGCGCCGTCGGCGCACACAGGGTCTGACCGCCTGCGCCTGCTCTCTGGACAGCCATTTCCAGGCAGGATGGCTTAGGCAAGAAAGAGCCATTCTCTTGCAGACTCCCAGAGAGAAGGACTCCTGTGGGATCAAACACAGTCTCGTCAAGAGGAAGAAGACCCCGGACCGCAGTTGCGGCCAGACCAGCAGACCAAAGTGAGTTCACTGTGTGCAAGCCCACTTTGGCTCCTTTGCTCTTCTGCCGGGTCTCACGGTCAAGAGACCCACCATGAGAGGAAAGCAACAACTCAAGTCTAGATCCTGCTCGGGGCAGGGCAAGGGCCGTTCACTGATTCATCTGGAACTTCAGCTCTGCGTCACTGGCTTACTAGATCCAGAGACATTTTCTTGGGAAGGGAGACAAAACATTTCACACAAAGTAGACAAAATGAGCGTTTGAGTGTTTGAGCAGAGAGGGAGACAACACTGGGTGTATGATACAAAGGCAGTGGTAAGGGGTCGGGGGGATCAAGGTGCCCTAGGACCAACTGTGACATTAAAGTATTAGAGAGGAAAACAGAATTCACAGTTAGTTTGCTCTGCCTCTAAACATTCGTAAGGTGAGTGAAGGGATTGTTCTTTTGATAAGAGAGTTTTTAAAGGGTTCTTCTGGAATGAGAGACGCTGACAGATTGAAGGATGGCAAACCCCAGTCTCTGAGGAGGGGACTCAGGGAATAACCAGCACAGAGACAGCAGGTCTGACCCTGGTGGAGGCAAAATCCTAGAGACATTAATAAGAGATGAGATCACAAAACATCTGGAGAAATAAACCAGCCAGGACGGCTTGTGGGGGCAAGGGCTGTCCAGGAAATGCGAGGGACTCTGGCAGGAGATGCCGCAGAAAGCAGAGTCCCGAGGGCCTGGCCTCATTCTAATCAGCTCCAGTCACTGATGCCTCTCCCGAGCGAGATGTGGGACAGGCCATGTGTGTGAGACCACCCTGTAGGGTCAAAGAGTATGTCTGAGGGCAGCTCACGCGTGACGGCAGGAAGACTGGTGCTCACAAGCCCTTCCCCACTTGAAGGGCTGGGGGGACCCTGGGCTCGCCCCATGCTTGGGACCACGGCCCCACAGAAAAATCCAGGCTTTAATAAAACATATGGAACACTTGCTGAAAAGAGTCGGGGCTCTTCTCCTTTCAGGGGACAGACATCTGAGTCAAATAACTTCTGCAAAACATGAACTTCTTAGTTCACGCGGCAGAAAAAGAAACCGGGAGATTAGACAAGCTGTGGAAACCAAGACCCCGTGATGGGGAGAAGGGATGAGAGAGAACGGGTTTCTCTGCTCCTTCCTTCCTTCCCTCTCTCTCTCTTTTTCCCCCACCCCCACATCTGTTTTCCATCTCTTTTTTTGGCTTCCCTTTGGCTTGATGCTGCAGACAGACAGACTGACGGACTCCACACAACAGGAAAGCCAGCCAAGAACAGCCTTGAATTCACAGCCTCAGAGCTCAGGAGAGAGACGTTCTTCCTGGGACACGTGTGTATCAGCTGCCACGTGGGCTCTGCATGGTCCCGTCTGGTCTCATGCCCACTGCTCAGACCAAGGGCTTTACTCGGAGGTTGGGTCTGTGCAGTTGGTGGTCCTGAGAGAGACACAGGGTGGAGGGGGAACAGCCCGTAGAGGGAGGGCGGGGGCTGGAGCTTGAGCTGACACAAAGCAGTACATACACACCCCTACCTGTGCACAGAGTAGCTGTGTCTCTTTCTATAGATCCCGGAAACATCCCAACATCTCTCAAGTGGTTTAGAGTCCCGAATCCTCCACTTTCCTCCCATGTTTATTACTCTCAGTATGAAACAAATTCTTGCTGTAAGAGCCTGGAATTTGCTTGCATCTTGGCTAACCGGAAATTCGGTGCAATATCTTCCCTGTCATCTCAAATCCATGACGTCGCCTAAGAATGTGAGGCCCTTTGGGGGTCCTGAGGTCCTTAGCACCAGAGCTGGACTGACGTGGGCGCCATCTGAGTTTGTTGTTGAGGAACAATGGCACGCGCTGCGCAAAGTAAGCTCATCTACGCACTTGGGGGCCCAGAGCCTCGGGAGTCCCCTGTTCTCTCAGCGCTGAAGAAGCACTGTTGGCTGACCACGCCCCAGCTTTCTCAGCTCTCCTAGCGCGACATCCTGAGCTAAGAACAGAAGAGAACATCCAGAAAGAGGAAGACGTCATCAAGGACTAAGAATGAAAGTCAGTAGGAAATCGAAGGCAGACGCGTCGATGACTCTCAGTGAGCCTTCCTGCTAGCGCTCTTCCCCCGTTTCCCTCCCTCCCACTAATACACATTCTCTACCGCAAACTTCTCCCTTGATGTTCGGGATCACCGCCAACACCAGCCTCCTACCAAGCTCCAGTCTCTGTGTGTCTGCTCTTCCCTTCCAGGCCTTTTTATTGCTTATCATCTCTTCCTTATTCGTGCAATGCTCTTCCCTAAGTTTCTACAAAGCTGGTTCTTTGTCCTCATTGGGTTGTCGCTTAAAGGTTGCATCAGTAAGAGAGAACCTCTGGGTCCTTCCAACGAAAGTTGCCGCCACTGAATTCCCTTCAAAGAGCTTTGTCTTGCGTCTTTCTCTGTCTCTGCAAATGAGATGGAATAAGGGGCGGGGCTTTGTCTCCTTCACGCTCCCAGCGGTGCCTGAGGAATGGAAGTCCAGCAATTAAATGTGCTTGAGGAAATGAGAGGTGTGGGGGGCCCGTCACCCACAGTGCTGTTCCCTGTCTGGGAAATCATTAAGTCCCACACAAGGGCCGGAAGATGTTTGTGATTTAGGGAAGCAGACACTGGCGTCCTCCGCAGCCTGAGGCTGGTAAGGGTCACTTAGCGGGAGGACGTGCTCCGTTGGCTCCTCTGATGTGCCTTTTGTTGTTGTTGTTGCTGTTGCTGCTGCTGTTGGCGCTTCGTAAGGAGCAGCACTCCTTAAGAGCGTGGTGGGTGTATATCTTTCTTTTGTTTTCTTTCTCCTACGGGGTTCCTGAAGCCCTTTTGACACAGCCTTTGGACTGTTTGTTGAATGAATGGACGAATGAATGAATGAACAAGTGAGTGAATGAATAAGTATTAAGCGTATTGTTCAGAGTAGATGCCCAATAAATTATTTTAACCAAATAGGCAATTAACTCAAGATATAAATAGATAATCTTCTTAGATTCACAGTTAAAAATGCCTTGACCTAAGTCAACACAAGAGAGGGAAGACAGAACAAAACCTCACATTCTTCCTCTACCTCTTCCACCGCACCGTGAGCAGATCCCCCTGGGTGCTAGGAGGCTGCAGGCAGCAAGTCGAGAGGCAGGGGCTCCTGTGTTGGAGGAGCTGAGCAATCGGCAGTCGTGGTGACCAACAGGCTGGAGTCCCCGATGCCCATTGTTTGTGCCAATAAACCAATCTGACCGAATTTGATTTTTACATAAATTAAATTTAAACAACGGACGTCCCTTGCTTTTCTAATGAAAAGTCTTCGGCTCAAGTGAATTTCTTTCCCCATTTAGTTAGAAGTTATGTGGACACAGCCACGGACATAGATAGCCTTATAGTCATGAAGTCCACTTGACAGGCCAGAGTCAACAGTGTGACCAGGTCCGTGGATGCTCCCCAAGGTCAGGTGCTTCTCGACCGGAAACACTCAGCCCGCAGACAGGCGCAGCCATGTACATAGGCTGGCGCTCCAGGTGTGCGGGTCCGGCAGCAAATCACCAGAACCCGAGATGGCACCAAAGTCGATGGGGAATGCCCTGGTGGGATCAACACGCAGACTGCAGTTCGACCGGTGGGGAACTCTTCATCACACAGCACACCGCGAGGAGGCTGGCTGGCCGAGGCCAAGGTCCCACAAGTGAGGGTAGTAGCCATGGACGGGACACGGGGTGCTTTTCCAACCTGCTCCTTAAAGAAGTAATTGGTAGGTCAGGAAATTGCAGACTCTCATCTGAATGAGCTAGGAAAGAAGCACGAGGAAAGGGCAAATTTGGTCATGGATATAGGAATTCTCTTGCTTTAAATGCCATACTCTTTGTGGCCTGACATATTCACACGATCCCAGAGGCCGTGTTAGCTGGTCTCCAGCTGTGAAAAAGACAACATCACATCGGTGGAGTCAGGTGGAAGCAAACACAACAGAAAAAAATTAATTGAAAAATCTGGTTCCGGTATTTTGTGAAGAAATTAATAATGCACTTGCTTTGTAGAGAGACAGCCTGTTTTTGTGCCATGCAAAGACACTCAGTTCGCATTTGAATAGCTCTTGGTTAGCACACACTGCTAATGTAAAGGCGATTCATAAAGATGTGAAAATATAGAAATTTTTCAGTGGTTTTACTACAGGTAAATACCCTCGATTCATCAAGGGTTATGTACTAAAATATCTGTATCAATCATACAATACATTTCTGTTGGTGGTGGTTTTGCATTTTTAATTAATTTAAATGAAATGCTTTCTGACCCCCCGACATGTTTTCACGTGACTTGGGTGAGGACTGGTGAATTGGATCCCGGAATCTCATCCCGGGAGCTGTGCATCCAATCGTCCCGTACCCACTGAGCTCATGCACAGAAAACGGATCTGCAGGCACATTCTTTGCCTAACACGTGGCTGGTGTTGGGGAGCCAGAAGAGGCAGGCAGAGGATTCCCCTTGACACAATTAATCAATTTTGCCAACAGATCATGTGAGTATCACATCAATTACTATCAATTTTTTGTTAACGTGACTCGAAGCCACTTGTAATATTCTATTTGCCAGTCTTTTAATTGTATCAGTAAAAATGAATTTCCACCCGATATGGTAATTAAACTAAATATGTGATAATGCATTCGATTAGCGACAGGAAAACATAAGAGAAGATCGAAATGAAAGGACTTCAGCGAATGCCTTCCCATAGGTCTCTCCCTAGAGTTCCTCCTTTGCCCTGCTTTCTGATCTGCGTTTCCCACACTGTCGAGCCCAGAATTTCAACTCTTCAAATAGGTCCCAAGGGTTGTATTGTTGCCCTGGGATCTGATTCCCCAGATGCCCAGGAAAGAAACCCAGGTTCTGACCTCCCCCAAGGTAACTGTGGGGGTTTGGACAGCCCACTTCTCCATGCCCCTCACCTGCCATGAGGCAGAAACTGCCTTTTCATTCTCCCTAGGTACAGCATCCACAAAGCCTCTCCTGACTCATGGGGTTGGTCTTCCCCTCCACGATGAACCACAGTGTTCGCTTTGAACAAGAGCTTCCGGTCTTCCCAGGGGAACAGGTGAAGCTGACCCAGCAGGTGGCCAGCATCAGGAGGAGGTCCATGTGCGGTCTCTCCTGCTATCCAGGCAAGGCATTTGGCTTTCCCCAGCCTCACGTGCCTCTGTCAGTACTCGGGAGCACATGAACTGTTCACCGGGCGGAGAAGCATGCTGGCACTCCACACGCAAGAAAATACAAGTCTGCACCGTTCTTTATCTTCCTGATGCTAAATACCCTGGCCTGGTTTCATTTCAGATTTCTAGGATGAAGCAAGCACTGATCGTATTTGTCGTTAAGCTCATGAAGACGCATCTCTCTGCTGCATTAACATGAATTGAGGGTGAGCCTCCTGCTTAGCGGATTCTTAGTGAAGACAAACGGTTGAGGCCACAGGGAAGAAAGGGAACTGGGACTCGGTCTGGTTTCCTTGTCCCAAAGGGGACACAGCTTGGGGACGCTCAGCTCAGAGAGTTCTTGGTGTCTTTCAAATGCTCAAGAATTCCCTCCGTGTTTAGGGAGAGCATGGCGTGCAGTCAGCCGAGCTGGGTGTGCTCCAGAGAGAGACCAGAGGGACCAGGAAGGTCAAGGAGTCTTTCACAGTGGACTGCCGGTGTGAATCGGTGCAAGGTGGAAGGTGGCCACTGTATCAGACGCCTAGGCTGGGCTGGAGACAAAGCCCCGGCGACAAGGAAGAAACCAGCTTCTGGAGGTTGCAAAATCAGATCAGATGAAATAGTTGGTGTGATAAAAAGGCAGGTAGCCAAAGGAAGGCTGCATTACAGTGGTGTCTTTATGGAAGTGTGCGTGACAACCGCATGAATATCAAATGAATTCATTATGATTACCGCTACTCCATGAATACCGAATGAATGCATAATGACTGGACTCTTAAAGTGCTACCAATTTAAAAAAAAAATTCCTAGAAATAATGGGGAAATTAATCTCATTCCATGCTGAAGAAGTTGTATTTTAGAAAAAGTCTTAGAAATACTTAGAGGGTTGGCAACTAGCAGTTTCCAGGCATTGCCACAGCTCATTTATTCTTCCAGCTCTGACCAGAGTCCATTTCCATTGCAAAGCATTCTCGTCCATGCCCCAGCAGAGAAAGTGCCTGAGCCTGTCATCTGAATGACCGTACGTTCCCTTCCTGTGGGGAGTTCTTCATGGCTCTGAGGATTCTTAAGTCGGAAAGTTTATCCCACCCCGAATACAGAACCGTGACCGAGGCACTTTCCAAACACACAGGATTGGAGATGCCTCTGGCTGGCTCTCCAGGAGACAGGGGACGGCTAGCAGGGTGCCCGGGCTAAACAGCACACAGCTATGCCCAGCAACGTGACTATTCTTCTGTAAGAAACATTCCCAACAGATTTTAGGAGAAGCTTTGTGGAGGTAGGGGAGGAGCCCAAGGGATCCAAGGTAGGACACTGATGAGTGAGTTTGGAGAACAGGCTTCCCCATTTTTTCTGGTCCCCGAACACAGCCCTTCTCTGGATACTGGGGATGACAGGCCTGGCTAGCCGCCCCCTTAGCCCCGTTCAGGTTTTCTGGACCTCCAGGTCAACGAGCAATGGTGACTAAAGACTCAAGAGGGGGCCATTTGGTCTGTGTCTTCACCAGAGTCCTTGACGGAAGCCCTAGGCAGCCAACCCAGGCCAGAGAGGAAGGCAAACCAACGTGCATGGCTCAGATGAAATAGATTTCAGGTCAGGGCTGATTGGCTACGTGCTGGGCAGAAAGATAGGGCTTCCACGCTAGACAGGGTGGTTGACCTGATGGAGAGCCTGTCTCAGCTGATTTGCTAGTATTCTGCAAAGGGCGCTGGTGGGGGTGGGGCGGGGGAGCTGGTTAAACCTGGAACCACAGCTTCAGATTCCTCAGTCCGAGCTGCAGGGAAAGTACCATCCAGCTCCTCGGGGCCATGAGGATAAAGGACCATCTGTCATGTCCTCTGCTCCCCCTGCACCCCCAGACAGGAATGGTCTAGAAAATTCATCACCAGGCCCTGCCCTGGAAAACCAACTTAAAGCAATTTGTCCTAAAATAGCTTTTCGGTTAAAGCAAAGTGAGAGCTTTATCTCTACTCCTCCTTCCTTGCTTGGCTGGGTGACCGAGTCTAGGATCCATCTAGGTCCATGCCAGGGCATAGGGATGCTGATGGGAGAGGTAGGCATGAGACAGCATCGCAGGCCCTTTCTCGTGTGACAGTTGGTAAAGGGGCTCGAGTCCCAGAGCCCGAGAAGCGAGTTGGATGCTGGTTTTTTTCCTTGGCCGTTTGGCAGTTGGTACCAGCGTGCTGGTGTTCAGAAGAAGCTGGAACCTGTGATTGATTTTTACAACGTGCAAGATCATTGTGAGGAGCAAGTCTAATGGTCAGACAGCCCGAGTGCAGACCGAAGCCCCGCCTCCTGTCTGCCTCAGTTTCTTCAGACGTGCCGTGGGAGGGCAGGCCTGTGCTCAGTACGTCTAGGAGAGGTGATATCTGGCATCAAGCAAGTGTTCAAAGAAGTGCGTGTCAGTTTGCCCTTCCATCGGTCTCACGGCCACGTGTGGATGTGCGTATCTGCCCCGCAGTGCATGCGCGGGTGCGATTTTCAACGCACGCCTGCACGTATGCGTGCACTGTCCCTCTTTAGTAGCCCTGGGGCCTGCCATTTCCTCCCCCGCGATGCAGCAGCTAAGTACGGCTCTATTCAACGTGAGGGTCTGCAGCGGGAGACCTTTTCTTTGAACCGAAGGGTCTTGCCCAAGTCTTGTGCTCATGATTCCACTTCCGTTCCAGTTTGAGTTTCCCCATCCCTGACTCTGATACCTGAATGACTCAGAAGATCTCAGATACGGGCCAGGGTCGGACAGGATTCACACAAGTGGCGCTTTCATTTTATTTTATTTTTTATTTTAGATTCATTTATTTATTTTGTAGAGAGAGAACGAGTGAGCGCATGAGTCGGGGGGAGGCAGAGGGACAGGAGGAGAGAAACTCCAGCAGACCCTGTTGAGTACAGAGCCCAGCTGGGGGCTCCGTCCCTCCCATGACCTTGACATCATGACTTGAGCTGAAAGCAAGAGTCAGGTGCTGAGCTGACTGAGCCACCCAGGGGCCCCCACACAAGTGACATTTTAACACATGCTGTGGAGCCTTCCCTCACAGCTTCCCTTCCAGGAGGTACAGGCTAGAGCCCAGGAAGAAGCTTTGAAACACCCAAGAAATCTGTCAGGTGTGGTCCCAGCAGAACCACTGACCGAGAACCTTTTCTCATCTGAGATCACCACGTGTCATCAGCCTCCCCTGCCCCGCAGTCTCCGCCTGGTAATAACACTCCCCGGGGAAGTGGGGAGGCCGTGGGGGAGGAGCCGCAAGGGCATCGCTTCCTAAATCTGAGCTAGTCCGAGGAAAGGAGTCAAACGCAGGCCAACCTCCCAGCAACACCAGGAGATACTGCTGGGTTCAGGACCTCAAGGCCCAGCTTGGGGCAACGTGGGTCCCTTTGGGGGCTGGTCCCTTTGGGGGCTAGTCCCCTAACCTGGTGCCCTCCACCCCCCGGGCATTTCCTGGGAAGCCTCAGGTCGTGCACACAGTGAACGTGTCACTGCAGCCACTGGGGCCTCCGCAGGGTCTCCTTTCCCTGCTCTCCACCTGCTCGGGTCTGCCTCTCCTGAACCTCTCCATGTAGCGTATTGTGGTCATGACCCATGACTTCACAAGCTTCCTGTCTCCGGAGTGCAAATCCGAAGAAATGGTTCTGCTTGCTCAGGCTGCAGGCACCCATCTCAAGCAGCAGGCGAGGGCCTGGGGGTGGACGGGCCCATGAGTCCCTCCAGAATCCCATGGAGGGAAGTAGGGGTGGGAGTGGGATGCCGAGGGCCCGACGCCTGTGGACTGCAGCCTCCTGTTTCCCGGGCCTTGGGCCTCAAACTGGGCCACGCCGTCAGCCGCCCTGCTTCCCAGGCCTTCACACTCGCTGAGTCACGCACCCGCTTTCCTGGCACAACAGCTTGCAGATGGCAGATCTGGGACTTGGCCTCCACAACCGTGGGAGCCGATTCCTGTCATAAGTCCCCTCTCAAGTCTGTCTGTGTATACGTGTGTCTCCTACTGCTTCTGTTTCTCTGCAGAACCTTTACCAACACAAGTTATTTCAGGACAGAATATTTACAACAACCGCAGGACCCTGGAGGCTCTGGTTGAGTATTTCCAGAGTGATTGCCTTTTACAGGCTGAAGGAGATGATGATGTCCATAGACTGTCACAAGAGCCCCTGAATGGGACACCCTCAGTAAAAAGCGGTGTTGTATCAACGGTCAGCATAGGGTCATGTCAGCTCCTTACCAAGGCGTGAACACTCTTCGCCCCTACCCTAGGCTCCTGCCTCCTAAACTTAATGCAGAACCGTCCGTCACTCTCTGTGGGTCTCAGATGCAGCACGCTCTCCCGAACTCCACCCTCTTGGTCTGGACAGCGCTGACCGGGCCTCCCTCAGTTTAGACGTTTCTTCTCAGTAGTCCTTCCTGATCCCCGTAATGCTGAATCTGGAGCCTGTCATCTGCGGCAGCTTCCGTAGAACTTACTTGGTCCCCAACAGGACTAAGGGCCCAGTGCGGGGCTGAGTCAGGCCCTGCGCTGGTAACTATTTGTTGAGTAAATGAGTGAGCACCAGATCGTGGACCTCCTCGGAGTAATGGTCTTGAGCTCTGCACCTTCTCAAAGTCCCGCATCATGATGCTGAGCATAAACTTGGTTGTCACATAGTTAGTTGTTTGATGAAAAGCAAGAAGAGAACCTCAAGAAAAAGGTACTTGTTTGAAATGCAACCAGGAGATGAATAAGACAAAGATAGATCATCACCTTCCCTAAGACATGCTTTTCCCGGCAGTGAACTTGGCATTGCTCCTCAGTAGCCATTTATACGCTTAGCGTCCACCACGGGCCTTGCACTGGGCAGGACAGGGCTGGCCGCTGGCTACATTCTCCTGCTCGCCCTGGGAGGCCCACGCCTGCTGGCGATCAGCTTGATAGGTGTGCCCCTGAATTCACAATAGATCCTTTTGCCTTTCACTATTTAACTCTGACACATTTTCCTTCTCTTGTAAGAGATTCCTTTTGATCTGAATGAACCCCCTTGTTCCCCAAGGGACAGATGATACCACAAGAATCATACTCGTCCCTGCCTTCAATGAGATCACAGTGTCTCTTGAGAAAGCAGATTTGTCATAAGAAGTATCCACAATCAGGCATGCCCCAGGGAGGTTCATGAGGAGGCCTGGGCAGGGCTCAGGGAGCAGGGGTGAGCCGTCAGGAGGGCTCTGCACCACGATCCAGAAATGCTCAGTTTTGGGGGATGCTCTGTGTCTCGTATTAATGAAATGCTAAGTCTGACACTCAAAGTGAAATATCTAACAGGAGGGTTTGGGAACGCGATCTACAACGGTAAAGGCAAATGCCAGCTGCAGGTCACAGACCCGCTGCATGAGCCCATCAGCAGGACCAGCTGAGGAATTTGCAGGGCTCAGGGCAAAATGGGAGTGTGGCCCTTAAATAAATAAATAAGTAAATAAGAATTTCAAGATGGTAACAGCAGAGCCTTTGATGTTCCTTCCTAGCATGGAACCCAGTAAAAGAAACCTTACAGATTGCTTGTCCATGAAGCCACCCCAACTGTCAGTGAAGAACTGGGAAAGAGACTCCCTCCGACTTTGTTGACAGGGAGCCCGTCAGCTCACCAGCAGGAAGCGAAGGGACAGGAGGGCAGTAGGTTAAAATTCTGCTCGTCTTTTTGATTAGATCCTAGTGCCAAAGCCTTTCCTCAAAGGATCGTTGTCTCTTTATGTAGATATGTTCTAAGTTCCCTTCCACGGATGAACCATTGGGTCCCATGATCTTCATTGACCACTAAAGGGATTGTCTCTGCTTGGTCTCCTCCCTTAATTGTGGGAGAAAATTAGTGAAGGAATAAAATTCAGAAAAAATCTAAATAAAAGAAAATTTAAAATTTTTAAATTAAAAAAATTAAAATTAAAAAATATTTTTTTAATTTAAAAACTTAAATTTTTAAATTTCAAAATTTAAAAAAGAAAAATTAAAACCTGAATAGTTAAAAAGATGCAAGATAACCCCTTGACAGGACAATCTGAAGGAACAAATTTCAATGTCCGGGAAGACAGAAGCATCTCATTTTTAATGTCGGTTATATGTGGGTTTACGTTAAGGCAACATATAAGGACATCATTTTAGCAATAGCCATCATGAGATGTATAATCAGTAACACAGACTCTAACGCAAAGTTCATCCAGAAAAAGTAACTTATATGTATATTTTTGAGATGTTTAGAGCAAATTTTAATATTAAAATGCTGATTATTTATTGATAATACTGATGAAAATATGATTTATGCGTGGAAGAGAATATTTGTAAATCTGGCTAAATGTCTTTTATTTGACCACTTTTAATACAGAATGAGACGAAGACACATCTTTCCAGAAAAAAGGCCAGTCCTGTTTCAATTAAATCATGGAAAAATCTCAGGAGAAGAGTTCACATTAACACAGCATTACCTCACTTTTTGGGGAAGTAGATGGTTAATCCCAACGTCTGTGGACCGGAAATACAAAGCCGGTCAGCTGAAGAGCTCCGTGCGCTTCTGTCCCTGCGGGGGTGAGAGAGGTCGGCGTCTGCCAGCTCGTTCAGGAGCATTTCCGAGTCAACTTTCAGGTGAAAGCGCCAGGCCCCTGCCTGGCTTTCTGGGCTGAGCGTGGAGGTGCCCTGAGGACACTGTGGGTGTCTCAGAGTCTAGCCTGCCTCTGGATGATTCCAGAGCAAGTTGTGGGTTCTTCTACTATGTCTTAAGCATGTTTAGCTTGTTTTTAATTTCTAGAAAATGATACATGCTTGGTCCAGCAGAGCAGAGCAAACAATTCTGAATTTGCTAGGGCAGCCCTGATTTCAGACGGTGTCCGTGTGATCCCTCAGATTCCTGCTTCATACTTGCGGGACCCCACGCTGCCCCGGCTGCCTCCGTCTTTTTCTCCTTCTCTGCTGCCTGCTGTTGTGGCTGCTTCTCTTCTTCTTCCTCTAACTCAGCTCCTTCTTCCCCTTCTTCTCCTTCTCCTCCTCCTCTTACATCTTCTTCTCCTTCTCCTCCTTCTCTTTTTTATTTTTATTTCTGGCCCTCTAAGGGGTTAAAGAATAATGATTGAATCAGAATCTTCCTTTAACCAAGAGTACCTTCCCCCCGTCCCCTGAACAGCGTCACAACGATTGTTGGTTACTGCTGTCTGGCTCGAATACCTTGAGGTTTATTAACTGTGCCTTGAATTTTTGTTATTGGACACGGTCCTTAACCAAGGTAGCCAGCCCCATGGTGGACTCGGTGTACCCCAACTGGCCAAACCAGCCATTACCTCCCTTCCTGCAGCAACACGGACCCTCCTTCCAACGGGTTAACTAGGCCCTGCTTTTGTTGCCCGTCAGGACAATCGTCCCACAGGGGCCGTTTCCAGCTCCCATCTCAAGTGACTTCTTATTCACGTTATAGTAAATTAATATGCACATTATGCCAATGAACATTTTATATTTCTTCAATTATAATTCCCTACCCAAATATACTGCTTTAATTGCTGGGAAACCAGTGAAGTCCACATCTCTGCTCATCTCTGGGATTTTCCCTCCCAGCACATAGCCGCACCTTTCCGCAAGCCCTGACCAAGTGAGGGCCGGCGGGACAAGCCCCCTGGGCCATCAGCTCGTCCTTCCCGAGGGGAAGCCGGAGAACCGCCGTCCTCAGACCGTGCAGGCTTTAGGGACGAGAGGGGTGGATCACCGGCTGCTGGCTGTCTTCGGAGAGAAAATAAAGAAAGAAACAACGTCCCCTTCACTGGGAATGAGAAACCGGAGGAGAGACTCCACACGGGACGTGCTGCAACCCGGACAGAGTGGCCAGGGGCGGCCTGGCTGAGCGGGGGCCGCAGCCCGCTGACCTTTCTCTCTTCCCAGCACCCTGCCCCTTCCTATGCTCCCTCCGCGACCTGAAGTGCCTCCCACCCCCTTCCCGCCCGGGGAGCTCTGGCCGAACCTTCAGGGACCAAGCCCGTGAGCCACCCCCTGCTTCATCCAACAAACATCTGTCATTCGCCCACTCTGTTGCCGATGGTTCGGTGGAGGAGGAGCTCAGGGTGACTGACACGCGGCTAAGAGGCTTCCTAAGGCACCAAGAGCCCATGTGGGTGAGCTCTGCCCAGGGAACAAGCACAACTTCCCTCAATAATGAAGGGAGAAAGAAACAAAGGTGAGGAGCAAAAATGAGACCAGTGGGCTCCGTCCGGGGCCACTCTGAAGCCTCGGGTGACAAACGAGTGTACCTTTAATGAGCGCAGCGCAATCCATAAGGTCAAAGCGTAAACAATAGTTGACAAATGTCCCATTTTCTTCAACAGCTGAGCCCGCCCTGACGTTCCCTGTGCTACGTGCGTTCAGCTCTCCTCTGCACACGATTTAAACATTTTCTCACATCTTTCCACATTTCCCCACAGAACATCAGAAAGTTGGTATAAGGCAAAAATCCAACTTTCCCACCACATTTGCAAAGTAGAAAGTGAACGCTTGTCAGCCCCTGATGCAGAGTTTGAGTTTGAAAAGTGAATTCTGTGCTGCCCGAAAGTGCGGGGCTGCCCTGCCCCCGGGGAGACCACGGCTCTCATCGCATTTAGGGTCTCACAGAGCATGGGGTGGACAGTCCTAGAAGGGGCTGCTCGGGGAGGGCTGTGGCCCTGGTCTCTGAGGCTGCGTCCCCTCCTGTAGGACCTGTGACATCCCACCCACCACAGCCCACCGGAGTTCAGACGTCACAGATTCACTCTGGCCTCCCAACTCAGCAAAGTCCCTCACGATTTCCTCTTTACTCCAGGTCCCACGAACCCACAGTCCTACGCGGTCTGCTTTGTTAGAACTTACAGCGAAGACAAATGCTGTCTTATTTTTCTACCCCTGTAGCCCATCAGCCATCAAAAGATGCTTTTATCTAGTGGGGTGATGACCGGGGACCCACACACGGACTGCCACTCAGCCACCATCCCACCCACACAGCCCACAGGGACAGTGGAGAGCCAGCTGTCCCGGGGAAGGGTTCACCTGAGAAGTCAGGCCATGTTCCACACAGCTCGGGGACCTGGCACTGGGCACACCCGGCCGACCTCGCACAGCCGGGGCACGGAAACGGGCTGACAAAGTCAAACGAGTAGGTGTCTTAGCTCAGACTGCCTGACGGGACAGCACGGACGGGGCGGCAGAGAGGACAGGCACCTGCTTCTCCCGGTTCGGAGAGCTCGTCCAAGATCAGGGTGCCAGCAGACGGTGTCGGGGGGTTGCCCTCTCTCTGGCTTTCGGGAGGCGGGCTTCTGGGAGCGTGCTCCCACGTGCAGAAGAGACAGGGCCCCCGGTCTTCCTCTGCTCACAGGGACGCCGGCCCCATGATGGGGGCTCCCTCCCCTTCACGACCCGATCACCTCCCAAAGGCCCCAGCTCCCAAGGTCATCCCTTTGGAAACTCGGGCTTCAGTACGTGAGTTTTGAAGGGACCCCAACAGCGGTTTATCATAGTGAACAAATGGATGATACAGGTAAGTCGTGGCGGAGCAAGGAGCAAATCTTACGAGGAAGGCGGGGACAGCCCGAGGCCGCCCAGCGTCCGTGTGTCGCAAACTACAGTCCGTATGTGATTAGCTGCAAGCCGGTCACAGTTACCATCAAGGGGCACGTTTGACCACATCCTTGTTTTTCGGATCAGTCACGAGTGAGAGACGTTTACTGTTCTTGTACCCAAACGCTGCAGCCACGCCCACAACAGCCTGAGCCTGGGAGAGGTGGTCAGGACTGCGGGAGGGAGAAGGGGGTAACCCCAGGGCCGGGGCCGGCTGGGGTGAGGCTGCGTCTAACAGAGACTGCAGTGAGTGAGTGTGTGTGCGTGTGCGTGCGTGTTGGTGTGTCTATCTGCGTGTGTGCTGGTGTCTGTACCTGAGTGTGTGTTGATGTGTGTGAGCGTGTACTGGTTTCGCATATGAGTGTGTGCGGGTGAGCGGGTATGAGGGCACATGCACGTATGAGTGTGTACTGGTGCGCATCTATGAGCGTGCTGGTGTGCTGATGTGTGCGTGTGTGTGTATGCGTGTGCACACAACCAGGTAAAGCAAGAGAAGCTCCTTGAGTGGGCTTCCCAGGTTCTAGAGCCTTCTATGTTGGGACGTGCGTGTGAGAGCCCTGAATTGAACTCAGATGTCTTCACGCGGGAGAAGTCACTACACGGCGGCAGTAGGATTTCTTGAGCCGAAGGGTCAATGGCTACTGCCTCAGCTCCCTGCTCCACAGCCTGGGCCAGTCAGACCCCTGGGAGAGGTGCAACAACGGCCTATGTGGGAAAAGGCTTTGATGTTAAAAGCTCAACAAAAGAACATCTCAGAGCTGTGCAGAGAAAGATGCCCACTCATAACGGAAGACTGAGCGCTGTAGGTAAGACTTAGAAGCCGTGGGAAAGCATGAGGGGACAGTGGCAGGACACACACGAGTGGACAGGGGACGAGGCAGGGGTCAGCGGAAGCCGCCCTGCCTCCTCCCAGCCCACACTGTCCAGCCACCAGCCCCTCTCCGCAAGCGGGGGCCCGCTCGGCACATCCCTATGGCTAAGCGTCTTCACTGACCCTCTCTGATGTCCTTGCAACATGGTCACAATGTCCCCCTCAGGTATTTTGCAGACATTTTCCTCCTCGTGTAAACGTCAAGAGCATGTTAAGTGCTTTCTTCTCCAGAACCTTCGAGCAACACCTGAGTCGGGAACTGGTTCCGGGTACACGTGGTTGGTGCCAGTGCGCACACACCAGACCCATCCCGGGGCTGGCAGGACCCGGCAGCTGCGGGGCACGCGGACATGGCACACATGTGCTGCAGCCCGTGTCCCCGCGTCGGGACCCTGCTCCGCACAGCATCTCCTCGACTTTAAATACGGACTTTACTTCCCCGTATTTTAACATTTCAGAAAGAAGGACGAATCTTGCAATCAATGTGTCTATGTAAAGTGAGAGTGTTTTTTTCCCAACCCTACTAAAAGCTGTCTGGAAATAATGAAATCTTAAAATTGAGGGAATATAATATGTGTTTGATAAGTAAAGAGATATTTGGGTTCTGAGAGATGCCTTTGGGAAATAATGAGGAGACTGATGAGACCCCTCAGAATCCCCTTGTCTCCACATCTTGATTCATGCTTTTTCCTCTACTGGAAAGGCCAGCACCCCGACCTTCCTGCGTGGGAAAACCCTATTCATTTTCATCATTTCTGAGAAGACTTCCCTTTCCCCTGGTCCTGACAAACAAAATCCACACTCATTATATGTGATGACAATTAACGACCCTCATCATCCCTCTCTGAGGCCAGACTCTCCTCTAAGGGGTTCAGAGACATTAATTTGCCTTACCCTCTTAACACTTCCAGAAAGATCCCATTATTATGCCCATTTTACAGGGAAGGAAACCGAGACACAGAGGTTCAAGGAACTTGCCCAACGGAACATAGCTTTTAAGTAGTAGCCCGAGCTGGAAAGCAATCAGGAGGCTCCTCTCTACTCCAGTTGCTTCCCCCTTGTCGCCCCCAGTGGCCTGTGAGCTGTGGGGACCAAGGTTTGGGTTTTACCTGCTTCTAAATCCACCGTGCTCTCCTGGAATCACTGTGTTGTGCTGGGCCCTGCCCTCCCTGCCTCCCCCGGCCCAGTCCAGAAGACAGATGTCCTTCCAGGGAAGGAGCGCGCATCTTCATCGGTTTTCAGAGTCAGCACGTCACACAAAGGGCAGGTCCTCATAAGGGGGGTCTTGGTACTTGGATTCTTTTGGGTTTCCCGCACTAAGCAAGGCTTGGCTGCATGGGGCTACGAACTTTCTATGAGGTGAACCCATTTCTGTCTTTATTTTTCTTTTTTTAAAAACATGTTGTTTATTTATTTATTTGACACAGAGAGAGAGGGGAGGGGGGAACACAAGCAGGGAGAAAGGGAGAGGGAGAAGCAGGTCCTCTACTGAGCAGGGACCCCGACGTGGGGCTCGACCCCAGGACCCTGGGATCACGAACTGAGCTGAAGGCAGACACTTAATGAATGAGCCACCCAGGCACCCCGAGGTAAACCCCTTTCTAAGATAATCCACATAATAGGGCCAGTGTGGCCCAAGGGCACCCCTTCTCTACCACCTCTGCTCCAGGGCTGGGAGCTGGATGATCCCAGACCATGTTAAATTCCCAGATTCGGGTCTCCTGTTTATCTGATTTTTTTTTTAATGTATCAGGGAACTCATTAATTTCTTCCATGAGTGTCCTTACTGGACCCTTTAGAATAGAAATTTTCTCCAGCCACTGAAACGGAAAATGCTCTTCCAGTTTTCATTCTAATTTGCTGAGTGAGATTGGCATAAGGTGGGAAGCCGTGAGCATGTGCTCACAAGCTGGCGGAGCTTCTGGAAGGCAGCGCTCTGTGTGCTCCTGGTGGAGAGATGCCGAACTAGACCAGACCACCTTTCACTCGTACAAAGAGGTTAAGTCCTAGGATTTGTGAGACGAGATAAACTATGGCAAGTATTCCGAGGAATTTTTGAAACAGACCCAGACTGGTGGGAAGTCGCTGTTCCTCGTCCTTCTCCGCGGCTAGCAGGGATCCGGACACAAGCTGGGCAGCATGGTGACCCAGGGAGAGGTCGCGCAAGCGAGAAGGTGCAACTGTGTGCCAAATGTGTCCTAATGATTGCAACAGACAGATCGTGTGACAGGCGCTGCTCAGATTCCCAAATAATTCGGCCCACAGTGGTCCATTCTGGAATCCTTTTGGCTTCTGTCTTCTGGAGGCTTCTATTTTTTTCATCCTAAAAGTTTCCCCTTGGGAAGCAGGGCTGTCTTGGACAATCAGGGGTGGTTAACAGCCGTAGTAGAAGCTGCCTCCAGGTTGACAAGCAAACCGGTCGAAGACCTCGTGTAATCTCCCAGGTAATCTGGTGTCATAGCTTCAATAATTTCTGTGAATGTCTTCCTGCAAGGCTTCAAGGGTTCCTTTCATTTTTGACAAACACAAAATAAAATGGACAATTTTAAGATCAATTATGCCACAAAAAAATGGTCCCCTCCTCTGATATCTGGACTTTTATTATAATCAAATAGCGTGAAGGGACTAGACAGGACAACACTAATAGCTGATTTCTATTTTGTTCTAGAGGCAGACACTAATTGTTCGTGTCAGGTTACCTCACTGTGGCCCGCTGCTAGACTCTGACGTCAGGCCAGCCAACATCCTGAGCCCGTGGTCCCCGTGTGGCATGAAGGACGCGGCCGAGGGAGAGCGAGGCCACCCGTGTGAGGATGGAGAGGTTGCATGGGAATTAATTAGCTCTCCCATCCTACATGTATTTTAATTAACCTGACAGATTTTTCAAAAATGGAGATGCCTTTTCGCTGTTCTTTGACAAGGTGAGTATTTCCCCTCATCACCCAGCAGGTCAGGGGGACTCGTGTGGGTCGCCGTGTCCAGGCCTATCTCACGTCCCACCATGCTATCTACTGTGCTCTTCACCCAGTGGGCCGGGGACTGAGTTTCAGAGCATGGTGGGCCTGTCAGAACCTTCTCTCCGGGAGCCAGTTGCTTGTAAATTGTTGAGCTGAGCCCAGCCTTCAAACAGGAAGCCAACCCCCCACACAGAAACACATAGCTTTTGGGAAATCTGTTTTAAACACATGGCTTAAGAAAAGAAAGATATTCCTTTGACTTTCTGACCTTTTTTAGAACTCCAAAATTAAGACACCCTCGCCCCCTGACCGAGATTCCCAAGTTATCCAGAAGTCACAAGCTTCCTTGAATTCCTGAAATCTCTGACCACTGCAGAATTTGGTGATAATTAAGAGATGCTGCTGGATTTCTGGAAACCTACCGCCTACAGCTGAGGCCGTGAATGTGCACTCACTCAGGATTGGCCGTCCAGAAGGGAGTCCAAGACTCAAGGTTCTGAAAATTCCTCCGTTAAGACGGCCCCCTCCTCTTCATCTCCCAACCTCATCTCCCCCTGTGTTGGTCCAGACCAAGGCCCATGGTCCAGGTGTGAGGCTGCATTTGTGCGGGAGGCTTGGCCAGGAAAGAAGTAGACTTGCTCAGCCATGTGGCTAACAGGAGCCGGGCACCGCACTCAGCAGCGGGCTGGGTCCTGACTGCTCTCCGGCTCTTAGAACAAGCTAAGTGGTGAGACGTTTGCTGCTTCTCTGTTTCTCTCTTGAAAGTGGATCTGGGACCCTTCACTTTAACAGCAATCTATGTAGGGGTCCTGTGTCCTCAGACAGGTCTCTGCTCCCTTCCCCCGTGACGCATGAATGAGTACATCAGGGACCACATCCCACCCCACGGGGAAACCACAGAGCAGACATCAGGGGGCCTTTTCCCAAGTGTAACCTACCGCCCTACCTTATTTAGATATAGGGAAGCGGGGAGATGAGATAGTCAGAATGCAAAGCCCAACCATACTTCCTTGCTTACCCATTCTGGGAGCCCCGGAATGCACAGGAAATCCCTGGTCACATTTCCAGTAGCTGTTTCCCTCCATGTCTCCCCCACGACCGCGAGGGGCCAGTGGCTCCTGCCCACTGGTTCTTCTGTTCCTCATCACCCACCACCGACTGCACGAGGCCTGGCTCGTGTATTAATATCCACCATAGAGAAGATTCCAAGTCTCTTACCTTCTCTGATTTCTGTTTTAGAGATATAACACTCTAGATCACTCCATCTTACCCAAAGCAAGACTGTCCTAAAGGATTTAGATCCTGGGAACCAAATGTGCATGCTGTACTTAACTTTCAGAAACACACACAACAGATTTTGAACTCGGTCCAGATTGAGCTCGAGAACCACAGGCCCCAAAGTGTTGGCGCATATTGAAATCTCTATAAGATTGCCAGTTTGAACACAGGCCAAACGGCAACCAGATCCCAGGAAAGGGAAACATAGATTAAAATATATATGTGACCCTCAGATTCCCTCTTCAACCCATGAGATTTTTTATTCTTAAAAACACACAGATACACTCATAGCCTCTGCCCCAACCTTGGGGTGGGCTGGGTCTGGCTTGTACAGGCTCTCAAGACCCACTTGTTAAATTCTCGGGAATTCTGTGGGCCGGTTGTCGAACACAGCTGTTTTAAATATTAGGTGACATAAATTTACAGTTAAATAATTTACATTTTTAAAAGGTAATTATTTGATTCAAAATAAAGTAAGTCATTTAAATAGTAAATCTTAAATGAAATGCATTTATTTAAAAGGCATTACTTTTTATTTCAGACTTCCAAAATAAATGTCTTTCTAATTATTTTACCGCGTTTTCCTACTATCTACGGTCTTGAGGTTGTTTACGCTGATTGTATCTCTCTGCTGAAAACAGTCCACACTGCTGTCCTGTGTGGTCACTGTCTTTACCCCGCAAAAGTTGGCAAAGAGATTAGGGCTTTTCCCCTTTGGAGAGCTGGTTATTGGGCATTTACTGGGCACCGCGGCGCCAGGCCCGTAGCTCTGCAGTATTTCGATGTGAAGCCGATCTCCGGGAAGTACTTCTTCTCCTGTTCTTCTCCGTTCCTTTTCCCCATGAAATCTGTTGCCCACATTTCTCAGCTAAATTCCTCCGCTCCTGTTTGTGGGAAGTGAGAGTCTCATCCCCCCCCCCACCCCTTTAAATAGATGCAGCCACGTAGAGAGTTATCGCATGTAATGGACTTCGTCTCCATACTGCAATTATTAATCGCGGGCAGAGGTCGTGTGTTTCTTGGCAAGGCTCACGTTCCCATGTATAAATCATGATAAAGTAGGTTAGCTCTGGAGGCTGGACTGCTGTTTTCAATTTGGCCGGGCTAGAACTGCAGTCGGTTTAAACAAGGGCTCTTTTTTAAAAACTGAAGTCCGGTTGTACGGAGGGGGCTGAAATAGCCTGGGCGCGTTCACAGACTTCGCAGCCCGTGCATGCGAGCCCGGGGATGAAACGCACGGGCGGTGCTGGTGAAGGTCGTCCCTGCAGGCAGGTCTGGCTGTGCTCCCCCTTATGGCAGAGTACAAAGGGGGCTTGCGGTCCCTGTGTTGAACCGGAGAGCATGAGCTCCCCCATCCCGCACAAGCCTCTCCCGGACTTGGAGGCACGTCCACTGGCTTTGCAATAAAGCTTCCCGGTTTCTCTGATTCATGTTTAAAAGAAGTAACACGACCTGAGGAACGGGTATAATCCTCTAGCTTGGAGGATTTTTCACTCAATGTCCCACAGCTGCACCCTGGCGTCAGGTGAACTTGGCGCCCTGGTCCCCCACAGGCCTCCTGCCCTCCTCCTCCTCTCATTCCTTAGGGTCAGTCACAACTCACTTCTCTACGTCTCCTTCCTGACAGCTTAGGGCTCCCAGAATGAAAAAAAAAAAAAAAAAAGAAAGACAAAACCTAGAAGTAAAAAAAGCCAGATCAGGCCTGTCTTCCTACTCCCCCGGGGGCGGGGGGCAGACGGAACAGGGATGATCCTGCCCACAGAACCTCCAACCTGGTCTGATGAGACGCTGCTGTTCCCTGTCAACATTCTCTAGTTTATGTAACTTTATCTCCTCATCTCGGTTTTCTTCATTTATTACTTTTAAATGAATATTTATTGAGGATTTACTGTATGCCAGGAAGAAGGAAACATGTGCACGAAGCAATGTCGAGGGGCCTCCAGGAGGTCTGACATGAGCGAAGGGGTCCTTCGGGAAATGGCTAAAGAGAAGGATGAGCGAGGGGGCAGGTTATCAGGGTATCTTGCTAATAGGGTTGGGGTTCCTCTCCAGGCAAAGGGAGCGTCTACGTGATTTTCATTCGGGATATATACGTCCATGCACACGCGCGCGCACACACACGTGCATAGTTAAGATGAGCAGAAATCACAGCTCCAGTCCCGCTGTAGTCACACGGCCACCGTCTGCTTGTGCTCCTGCGAGGGAAGACAGTGGCTCTCAGTCCCCCTTGCACAGTGTCACCAGCTCAGGATTTCATTTTACTCAAAGAGCCGACTCAGATTTTCTTTGTCCGTATTTGGTTCCGGGTTTAGCTAAACAAAGGTTGTGAACACGTGTCTTCTTACCAAGTTCTCGTGCTAGCGTCTCACATCGCCCGTCGACTGGCATGTTTGTATGCCATCCCGACAGACAGGTGACAGGACCTCGCCTCGAAACTGGGAAAACCGCTGAGTTCCGGCTGTGACACACAGGAGCCTTTCTTTGTAACGGCCACCCATTCACAGCATGCCAGGTCAGGTCACCTCCTTCGGCCGGGGACAGTGAGGAGAAGTGACGCGTGCCCCCACCATGCTCAAATGACTGAGCCCCTCAGGTGCCCCTTAAATTTGTCTTTATATCAATGCTGAGAACTCTATAATTTCCCCCCCAAATGTCAAGATTTGCGCACTTTTTTCTCTTTCATTACCATTTCTTTTATCTCATATGTTTGTTTTTATCAAATATTATTTTGTTAAAAAATTATTTATTTGAGAAAGAGAGTGCATGAGTGGGGGAAGGGAAGAGGGAGAGAGGACATCTCAAGCAGACTCCCCACGGGGCACAGATTCTGACACGGGGCTCAATCTCACGACGGGGCTTGTTCTGAGCCAAAACTAAGAGTCAGACACTTAACAGACTGAGCCACCCAGGAGCCCCTCAAATTATTTTATTTTCTTTTACCGGAGCACATCCTTGAGAATCTTTGAGAAAGAGTACTACACATTTTGAGTGCTTACAAGGGTAAAATACATTTACTTTGTCTTTGGTTATGAATAATAACTATCTTAATTACTTAATTAAGATAGATATAGAGGGGTGATTGGGTGGCTCAGTCAGTCAAACATCTGCCTTCAACTCAGATCACGATCCCAGGGTCCTGGGATCAAGCCCCGCATGGGCTCCTTGCTCAGTGGGGAGTCTGCTTCTCCCTCTGTCCCTTCCCCCATTCTTGCTCGTTCTCTCTCTCTCTGTCTCTTGCAAAAATAAATAAGTAAAATCTTTAAAAAAATAGACATAGAAACCTTAATTCAGGATCATTTTCTTCTCGAAGACACTGCTCCACTGATCCTCCATGTCCCATGTTGCAAGCTGGAATTCTAATACCGGTCTCATTTAACTTCGTGTTTTGTTTTGTTTGTAACGTTTCTCTGTTTTCTTTCTAAGAGGTTTTAATATTTTCTCTTTTTCCTGGCATATCCTTTGGGGTTCTGCTAGGAAGCCAGATTCTCTTCTAAGTTTCCCAAGTAGGAAGGGATGGGATGCAGCTCTCCTTCAAGGCTCTCAAGCCACTGAGCAGGTGGAGACCCACAGACCGCCATGGGTGTTGGGCCCTCAGGACAGACAGCAATCATGGGAGCTGCTACCCCAGGACCTGGGCTCCCCGGAGCGCTGGTGTGAGTGTTCCAGAAGCCCCTGAATGCTAGGAGGATAGCAGGAGATCCAGCAGGCATGCATCTCATCATTGCTACTTAGGACATGGTGGGGTCAGAGACGCTCATCAGTTTCCGAAATTTGCTTGTAATGTTGGCCCATTGTCTGCACTCTTCTTTCCTGGTAGACAGATGCTGGGCTTCTGGGTCTGGACACATAGTTGTAGTGTTTATATTTTGTCCTTCTATCCTCCAGTTCTTCCTCACGCTGCAAGGCACCATGGAAGAATCCTTCTACGCACGAATTTTACCTCCAGACCTGTGTGTTCTGTTACTCAGCCAAACTGTTGAGGCTTTTTGTTGGTTTGTTTTTGTTGCTGGGTTGCATCTTCATTCCTAAAAATCCAACTTTTCTTTTGAATTAACATTTTTTAAAGATTTTGTTTATTTTACAAAAAGAGAGAGAGAGCGCATGAGGGGGGGAGGAGAAGAGGGAGAAAGAGAGAGAAACTCAAGCAGACTCCATGCGGACCATGGAGCCCAACCTGGGGCTTAATCTCATGACCCTGAGATCATGACCTGACCTGAAATCAAGAGTTGGAGCTTAACCAGACATCCCTGAATTAACATGCTTCAAATTTTTGTGGATGTGTATCCTGTGTGAGGACCCTCCGAAGACAACCTTCAAATCTCTGTTTTCTGTTAATTTTATTTCCTTGGGGTTTTTCAGAGTGCTAGGTTAGGACCTCTGTTTAATACTTGGAATTCAGTTTCTCTGTGTTTGAAATTCGGTTTATTCCTATAGATGGTGGTCCAAACTGATCAATACCAGGGACTGGGATGTGATCTCTCAGTCCCAATGAAAATAGTTGTTCTTCAGGTAGCCAATGCAGATTTTGACTACAGCATCCCTGATTCCTGTGCTTACACAAGAAAAAAAAATTGTGCCTCCATTTAGGATGTTCAGGTAGTTTGCTTTGTGGGGACGGGGACTTCCTACCCTTCTTGACTGGTGACAGTCACCTGGAGCAGCACAGCAGTCTCAACCCCAGACTCTTCTCTGGAGGAGTCCAAGAGCGGGCTGGTGTGAGTGGTGTTGTCCTGACTCCTCTGGACAAACTCTGGAGGAGGTGACTGAGACTGGGGACGTATTGTAGATGTTAACCACACCCTGAATTTAATTGCTTAGCAAAGTGACACAGCCCAGGCCTCCTCCCTCCCTCTGCTGTCCCTGACCAGTGGGGTGATTCCTGAATTCTCTAGGGAAAGCGCACTTGTTAGGTGGCCCTACATTTACCCCTGCGGGGCTGCAGTTTCCATCTCTCTGTTGGATTCTGATGTCTATCGATCTTCTGCTTTATATTTTACAGAATTTTTTCAACACTTTTGTCTGCTGGTGATACTCTGTATAGCTTCCCCACATTGTTTAAATTTAAGTCATTTTTTTTCTTACATCCTAACACAAGAAGTGTGGTGGGGGAGGGGGTAAGGATATATTCAGAAAAGCAGAGTTAAGCAGAAGAACTCCTCTTTCTTTCATGCTTCTAAAGAACTAACATTCTATGTAAAGCATCATATTTATATATTGCAATTTTAATGATTGGTAATGTTCAGAACTGGCCTTCTTCCAAATTGGGAGTGCCTTATATTTTCAACACCCATTAAAACAATGGAAGCTAAGATAATGGAATAGAGACTCCATAGGGTTGGGCACTTTCAGAAATAAGGACTAAAGTTAAATCACTCGGTCAATATGTTTGCTCTACGTTTTCAAAAGGGAAGATGTAATTTGGGTTACCTGGTTTAAATCTGAATGTATGCAATTGGAAAATGTTAACAATATCACACTGTAAAACTTTATTTTGATTTAAATCTATATATGTGGCTTCTTTAACCTACCAAAGGTTGGTTATTTCCTCGAAAATAACACCTTGGCTCAAATGATTAGATGTCAATACTAATCTGGTCAAGGTTATTCCAAATGTGTTAACCTTTTCTATGACTATATTCAAAACCAAACAAGGGCATCCATCTTGCCACTACCTACAAATTAATTTAGAAAAGCTTCTGAGAGCTTATGGTATGTTTGGCTCTTTGCCAGTCATTTCCAAGATCATTCCTTTTTTTTTTTTTTTGGTTTTATTTATTCATTTGACAGTGAGAGAGAAAGAGAGAGCACAAGCAGGGGTAGCAGCAGGAAGAGGGAGAGGGGGAAGCAGGTTCCCCACTGAGGAGAGAGCCTGATCCAGGGCTCAATCCCAGGACCCTTGGGATCATGACTGAGCCAAAGGCAGACTCAACTGACTGGGCCCCCAGGTGTGCTGACTTTCAAGTTCTAGAGCACTAACTAAACCAACATGCCAATGAGACAAATATCCTTGTGCCCATTTTACTGACAAGGAAAGTGAGGGTTAACTGGCAGCAGAGTTATGATACGCGTTGACACCCAGTTCTTTTCTCTTTAACACTAAATTTAGAAAATGGTTTGTGTGCAGAAATAAGACACTTTAGACATTTCGCTAAAAGATGCTGATTTTTTATGACTAATAATGATCACTATTACCCTTCTCTCAATAATTCTGCCTCCTCCAGGATCCAAAGGAAGTCCAGTTGATTACAAGTGATGACCTATACTTCTCAGTTAGATTATACTAACCACTTCACATCAACTGTCCTGGTGCTTGGTGGGTAAGAAGCGACCTAGGGAAAACTGAAATTAGCCACAAAGACCAGACTGACTTGGAGCAGAAGGACTACTTAGAATTCACCTGTGCCTCTTTCGTTATTGCGAAGCTGCGGTTTGCTGACATTGTCTTGCAGCAGATGGAGGTGAGTTCTTAGAGAGTGCTGCCCTACCAACACCATTCCTGTGGTTCTCATTAAAAATAAGATACAACTTCCCAGCGGTGAAACAGTCGTCATGGGAAAGAAGTACAAATTCACAGGCTCCGGCATTTGTTGTGAGCACCCCCGGGGTCTTGACTTGTGCCTGGTCAGTCATAAGAGCATTGGCCAAAGGCTGCTGCAGAATCCCACCACAAGGGCACCAGGAAAACTGGAGGCCTTTGGCTTTGCCATTACACCCCAGCATGGCTCCCCAACACTGAACCAAAAGGATAAAAGTAAGATATTATTACCAAAGGGAAAACAAAACAAAAGAAGGAGGACAGAAATAAAGCCAAAATATAGGAGTGATGATTACAACTGTGACCCACTCTAATTTTTCTATTAAAAGATTTTCAGAGGAGTAAACACAAATTATGCACAGTTTGGCTTTGCTTATACACACACATCAAAATAAATAATAGACACTTTTAGAGTCAGACAGTCAAAGGCTAACAGAGGAAGAGTAGATGAGACAATCTTCACAACAGAGAACATGGAGTTCAAGGCAGAAGTATTCAAATAGGACAAAGACCTGCATACTTGATACTGATGAAAAGTAAAATAGCCTGAGAAGGAAGAGCGGTCCTTATCTTAGAAGTAGTGCGCAACACGAATCAAACTATATCAAAGAAAAGTAATTACTAATAAAAAGTGAATTTGACAACACAACCATAGAGGGGGGCTTGAATCTACTTTCTTTGGCATTGGAAAATCAAACAGACAAAAATAAAAAGTGTGTCTACAGAGGGTTTAATTGACAAAACTAATAAATCCATCAGATACAAATACCTGCACATGAATGCACGTCACAAGCAGTTAGTGCTTCATAACTACCCTCTGTGTGTTTGTATGAGTGTGTGTGAGCTCAAACAAAACCACACACACATCTTTGCCCTATAAAGACTACTTTCTTCAACTGTCTATTAAATATATACAAGATTATCCACAGTGCAGGCCACACACAAAGTCATAGAAGAAAATTTAAATAAGCCTTAATAGAAATAGACATTTTAGGAGTTGGAGTGCATGGATGGCTCAGTTCGTTAAGCATCCGACTCTTGAGTTCAACTCAGGTCATGATCTCAGGGTCCTGGGATTGAGTCCCACCCAAGTCAGGCTCTGTGCTCAGCACAAGTTTGCTTTTCTCTTCCTCTGTCCCTGCCCTCGCAAAATAAATAAAATAAAATAAAAACTTTCCAAAAATGTATGCAGAAATCCAAAGTGTCCATTTTAAAAAACAGAAGAACAAGTAGGAATAATTGACATCTCAGAAATTAAGCTTATTGTGATGCTTTTTCAGTTAAGAGAGTGGGTAGTGGCAAAGCAATACTGAAACAGACTGATAGAATGAAATTATAAGATCTGAAACTAACCTGTGCATATATGGCAATTGATTTACAACAAAGATTTAAATGCAAAACAATGAGGAAAAGATGAACTTTCAAAAACAATGCTGGGTAAATTGGGTATCCTTCCTGGAAAAATAGAATTGGGTCACTCACTCACCCTATAGCCCACATTCAATTCAAAAGTGGTTATAGACTTAAATGTAAAAGGCCAATGAACACAGGTTTAGAAGACGTTGTAAAAACACATATTTATGACTTCTGAGCAGAAAAAGATTTCTTAAACTGGACACTAAAAGCATCCCCAAAGGATCTGACTGAGACATTTGAATACCCTCGAAATGAGAACCTTTTTAATCAACAGACACCATCAAATGTAGGAAAGGACAAACCTCAAAGTGGGAGAAGGTATTTGCAATCCATATACCAGCAAGAGGCTCAAACCCGGAAAATAAGAAGAATCTCTACAAACCCATACGAGAAGGACAGACAATGCAAGTAGAAATGGGCAGAAGACATGAACAGGTACTTTACAAAGGAGGGGATGGAAACAAGCAATAAACACACAGACATGTGTTCAGCTTTATTAGTCACTGGGGAGATGCAGATGAAAACCACAAGACGTACTGTCACACCCACCTGCAAAGCCAAACTGAAATAGACAACCTATGCCAGGAAATGGTGAGAATGGAAATCCTTACACTCTGCTGGTGGCTGCATGAAATGTTTAACATGCTCAAAAACACGTAGTATTCTCTATCAAAATTAAAACCCGCACACACCCGGAGACACAGCATGGAAAGTCTCAGGTGTGTGCTCAGGAGATCATGGGTACACGTGGGTCCTGGAAGACACACGGAAGCCTACAGCAGCATTGTTCATAAGAGCCTCGGACTGCAAACAATGCGTACTTTCAAATCAAATTTCACATAGTAATTCAATAGAATATTACATAACAATGAACATGACTGAATTGAAATTGCACATAAAATATAGATGCATTTTATTTTTTAAGATATTTTTAAAGGATTTTATTTATTTATTTGACAGAGAGCAAGAAAGCGAGAGAGGGAACACAAGCAGGGGGAGTGGGCACAGGGAGAAGCAGGTTTCCCAGTGTGGGGCTCAATCCCAGGACGTTGGGGTCATGACCTGAGCCAAAGGAAGATGCTTAACTGACTGAGTCATCCAGGTGCCCCTAGATACATTTAAAAAGCAAAACATTGAAAAAAAATTGAAAAAAAAATCTAGATACAAATCTAGATACATAAAAGGCCTTGTATATAAAGTCCATTTATATGTAAGTCCATTTACATAAAGTTCAAAAATGTGCAGAATTATACTAGAGTTTTTTAGAATGCATGCTTGCATAGAAATAATAGATAAAGACAGAGCTGTGATTGCCCTGAAAGTCAGGATGGTGGTTCCCTGTCAGGAGCAGGGCTTAAGGACCAGGGCGAGTCCGGCCCGGCCTCTCCAATTACCAGTGTTCCATTTTTTGACCTGAGTGGTGGTTACAAGGATCTTCATTTTATAATACTTTGTTAAGTTCTGCATTTTTGTTTTATGCGCTTTTAAATATATGTGTTATATTTGATAATGAAAGTGTCTTAAGAATGAGAATTCCTAGAAAAGAATAAATTGGTCACAACGAGAATAACGAGCCGGCTCTTGCTCTTCCATTTCTGAACGTACGTCAGAATCTGCGATCGCAAAACCAGGGCCCCAAGAGCAGATGCACCTGTCCTGTCCAGGGGCACAACAGTCACTCCGAGGGAACCCTAAGATGCATCAGCACTGAAGATGTGAAAGGAGTCTTTTCATACCACGAGAGATGGGCTCATTTTTAATAAATGCACCAGCACAACTGTGTGCCGAAGTAGCGCATATATTGAGCTAAATACTCCTCTCACCTCACATACTAAAGCACACAGTAGATGAAATGCTAAGTTAAATATAAAAAATCAAATAATATAGGATATGATTTGACGTCTGGGTGTATGGGGGCATTCTAATTTAAAAAGTAAAGGTGCAAAAAAACACAATATAGTAAGAACATCCATAAAATAACCATTTATAATTTTTAAACTTTAAATTTTTAAACTTTAAAAGCTTCCAAGGCAAAAAATTAAAAAGCTTGTGTCAGGGGCACCTGGAGCTCAATCGATTAAGCATCTGCCTTTGGCTGGAGTCATGCTCTTCAGGTCCTGGGATGGAGCCCCACGTAGGGAATCCCAGCTCGGCGGGAAGTCTGCTTCTCCCTCTCCCTATGCCTCTTCCCCTGCTCATGCTCTCTCTCTGTATCTCTCTGTGCCATATGAAGAGATAACATCTTAAAAGAAAAGAAAAGCATGTGTCAGAGGAGGAAAACTATCTCAAACCACTATCAGGCATGAGGATTAACATCCTTAATACACAAAAGTGCACGTGATAATAAAAAAAAAAAAAAGTACAAAGACTCACGGATGCAGCCGGAGTATTTACAAGATATAAATACAAACAGACAGCAGCTAGTAAAAAGTTTGAACTTGTGAGTAACTGGAGAGTTAAGGTAAGAATAAGAAGGTGCAATTTGTCACCTAGCGAATCAACAGGAATTTAAAAATGCTTATTTTTAAGTACTGGGAGGAGGGCCGTTGGGGAGAAGCTTCATGGTGCCCATGGCATGTCCACTGGGGAACGCCATTGACCAATGAGTATCAGGAGCCAGAAATCCATTTCTCTTCTCCCCCCAACTAATTCTCCTCCTGGAAGTCTATTCCAAGGAAATAAGAGGAAATGTGGACAAAGATGAACGCATAAACATGTCGCTCCTTGTGTTATTTGTGACGGCAATATTGGAGTAGCCTCCGGGCGGGCAGGAAGGGAGGAAACTCTGTTTCACCCCCCCGCCATGGCCCGCACACAACCCCCGGATCCCATTTATAAAGAGATTCTAACACCGTGGGAAGCTCCAGTTAGGAGGAACAAGGACGGCTCCAGGTTGTGGGGAGCTGAGAAACACGCAGCTGGTGGGGTTCCTTCCAGAGAGGACGGGAATCCGCAGCGGGGAAAGGGACCCACGAAGGTCGGGGGCATGGGATTAAGTTACGTTTGGTTCATCCAAGCCCATCATCTCTGAGTATTAAATTATGAAGCTTTTTTTAAAAAAAAAAATTATTTATTTTTTTTAATTTCTTTTCAGCGTTCCAGAGTCCATTGTGTATGCACCACACCGGAGTTCCATGCAGTACGTGCCTCCTTGAAGCCCACCACCAGGCTCCCCCAACCTCCCACCTGCCCCCTCCAAAACCCTCAGTTAGTTCCTCGGAGTCCACAGTCTCTCATGGTTTGTCTCCCCCTCCGATTTCCCCCAACTCCCTTCTTTTAAAAACAACACAAGAATATGTGCACAATAAAGGGACGGAATAAAGGTGAAAATTTTTAACTTTGGTTTTTGGGGTCAGCGTCGATACACAGTGTCTTTCGGATCCAGCATTTTGAAAACAGCAAAAACGTTGCAAGTGAGGATGGAGAAGGAGAGCGGAAATTCTGGGCAGAGGAGAGGATGAGCCAAGGCGCCGAGAGTGGGCTTGCTGGGGAAGGCTGTGGCCCGGCCGCGGGGCGTCGGCAGCAGGAAGCCCGGGCCCGCGGGGAAGTGGGGCCAGCAGAGGCAGCAGGAGTCTCGCCAACCCACAGGAAACGCACGTTAAGGATCTCTAAAACCTGGAAACAGCCTGCTTCCCCCGTTCACTTGCTCTGTGGCTTTCCTTCCATCACGAGAGATCTGGGGCTGTTTTCAAGGAAAAACTTAAGGCATCTGTGTAGCTCAGTCTGTTAAGCCTCTGACTCCTGATTTTGGCTCAGGTCATGATCTCAGGGTGGTGAGATCGAGCCCCTCGTGGGGCTTGTGCTGGGCGTGAAACCTGCTTAATTTTAACTTGGTCTGTCTCCCTCTCCCTCCACTCCCCCTTCCACCCCAGCCCCACCCTTAAAAAAAAGAAAAGAAAAAGTTAAGTAAAAACTCCGTGGAGTGCTGGCGCAGTATGGCTATCGGTAGTAGCACCTTATTCCGTAGGAGTTTGTCAGAATTTCCAGCTCCGAGTCTTCCCTGAGCGTAGGGATGTTTTCCAGCCAGAAAACTGAATAGGACTGGGTGGTCCCCCGGGGAAAGGATTTTTGAAGGTGTCAAGAGAGGAAAAATTTCAGATCCCATAGGATCAGCCAGGGAGATGTGGGTGGGAAGTGGGAAGAGGTCGGGAGCAGAAGGGACGCAGAACGCGGTGGGGCCAGGGGTGGGGGCCAGGGAGGGGAGACCCTCCTGATAGCAGGGCGAATGCTCAGCCAGGGCCGGGAGTTTCTGGGGGAGCCTGTGATCTCCCCCTTCTCTCCAGGTGCTCGGGTCCTAATCCTGCCCCCGCAGAAAGGCTCTCCCGGAGGAGGAGGAAGGGGATGAAAGCGTGCAGCACATCAAACAGCCGAGCGAGGAGAGGAGGCGAGGCGACATGCATATTCCAATTGGCTATGTGACCGAGTTACTAATTTAGAGATCAGATTATGTAAAGATTTGCGCCGACCAACTTAGGCGTGGAGCAAAGGTGTGGGGAGAACCGGGAGCTTTCTTCGCAAAGTCCCTTTCTCTGGGAAAGCCGGGGAGGCCACCCTGTTCTTATCTGGAACGCTAAGGCGCCAGGCGGGTTTCTGCCAGGTTCTCTCCATTCTAAAACTCTAAAAGTCATCAAAGAAGCTTGTGGCAAGTGCCCATCCCCCTTGACCTTCAGGGCCCATTTGTGGGTACGTCAGATGCCCACAGGAGGCTTTAGGAAAGTGGGGAGAGGATGAGAGCAGCTACCATTTCCAGGGAAATAAATCTTTCTCGCCACCGCTTACCCCAAAGAAATCTAATTATTTTTACTCCGTCATAACCTTTACTATTCAAAAGGTAAAATAGGAAAAAAATTACTTTTATTAGCCAAATTTACTAGATTAATATGACTGAGATCTCCCCATAAAGTGTTAGCATTAAATATTAAAATATATTAATAAAATACTAGATTATTAAAGCCTAATATTTAATGTAACACATTAATTGGGGGAATTGTGTCAGTTTAAATATAAAAGAGAAAAGTGAAGGCAACAGTGACCTTTGCAAAGCAGGACGACCCCTGGGGCCACAGGCTTGAGACTCCACTCAGTGGAAATCAAAGCAAGGTCTAGGCCCGAGGTCCCCCGAGCGTGCGGATGGCCTCGCAGGGGTTATTGCAAGAGCTGGGGAAGTTGGCCAGGGATGGCCCCAGGGACTTGCACTACCATTCTGAACCCTCACCACCCTGGCCGAGGGGAGGAGGGAGGGGAGGGGCACCAAGGCCAGAGAGCTGAGAGCTCGGGCTGTGGAGGAAGGACCTCAGGAAAGGCGGCAAGGTGCAGTCCGTGCCCACCCACAGCCACTCGGGAAGACACCAGAGAATCAATGCCTGGACCCCCCTCCCCTCCTCTCCACGCTCCTTCTCTCCCCTCTGCCCTCCTCTGCTGGCCCCTCCCTTTGGTCCCACCAGTGAAAGCTGAGGGCAAGGGAGGGAGCCTGGGAGATGCAGACTCAGGGTGCCAGGCTCCAGAGCACCGTCTGTGGGCAGCGGGGACTGCGAGGACAGCAAAGGGAGCCAACCCACTCTGGCCATCCCCACCTCTCCTGCGGCGCACCGTAGTCCTGCCCACCTACTGATAAGGAGTCAACCGCCTTTGACCTGCCACTGCTACCTCAGGGCCTCTGTCCGACTTCACAGGCGGCCAGAGGGAGGGCACCGTGTTCATAAGCGTCCAGAAAACAGGACCAGCCTCCAGTGGGTCCACCCCAGGGTTGCTGCTGGCTTCCCCAATAGTCGCGAGCCTGCCTTAGCCACTGCACTGACCTCTGGCCACCCCGTCGTCCCACGGAAACCAGGTGATGGCTCAGTGCTCTGCAGAGGGAGAAGGGGGAAGATGCCTCCTGGCCCTGGCCCCACCACCAATGCCCCGTGGCCTTGGGCAAAGCCCATCCTCCTGGTCTGGGACCTCATTTGAAAAGTGGAGGCCAGGCCGAGTGACGTCTGAGGCCCCTTCTACCACCGGTCCTTTTTCACATGCTGTGTGCACGGGAGGCTAGGCATGCACACAGACACACCACGTGCAGGACACGTGTGCACCTGTCCTCTCTGCGGGCGGGCACCAGGTGCCTTCCCATCGCGGCAATCTTGTCCCCCACCCCTACCCCCAGCCTGGGGGCACTGGGCCATGTTTAGAGACATCTTTGACCGTCCTGACTCTGGGTGATGCCACGGGTATCTAGCAGATAGAGACCAGAGATGTTGCTAATAATCCCACAATGCACAGGGTGGTTCCCACCACAGAATGAGTCAACCCCCAAATGTCCATATTTGCAAGGCTGGGGCTCCCAGATTCTCCATGGAAATGTTTTGGAGTTAGGTTTCCCTCAAAAGGAGGGTGATAGGATTTTAAAATTAAAGATTAGAATTCATGGTTTAGCAAGGGTATGAGTCGGCTAGGGCTTCATAACAAAGCACCGCAGGCTGGGGACTTTAGCAACAAATAGTCATTTTTTTCCTGTTCTGGAGGCTAGAAATCTGACTCCAGATATCAGCATGGCTGGTTTCTCCTGATTCCTCTCTCGCTGGCCTGAAGATGGCTTCCTTCTCTGTGTGTGTCCTCATCTCCTCTTCCTACAAGGACGCCTGTCAGGTTGGACTAGGACCCACTCTAAAGACCTCTTTTGAGTTCATTACTTCTTTAAAAGTCTTATCGCTAAACACAGTCACATTCGATGCTACTGGGGGTCAGGCGCTCCAGCATCTACATTTTGGGGGGCACAATGCCGTCCATAACAGCAGACGACGTTGGCAGAACCAGTAAGATGGGTTGAAACTCACCAGAGGACAAGACTGCAGGGACAGCCCGGGAAACACCTGTGATGGGAACAAACATGGACTCACAGTTACCGTGCCCGGACAAGTGCGGGGCGGAGGGAGCCCCATAAACACTTGTCCTCCGGGGAATAACGCACCCCAACATTTCTCCACCCTGAGAAAGCTCTGTGCCTAAGATGCCCTCCCTATTTTTCTATATGCATGTGCCTCTTTCCTCAGGAGATCCCGTGAGATGCAAAACACTTACAAACGTGTACTTTCACAAAAGGCTCATATGGGCAATCACTCCCTAACCCCTCAAGTCTTCTGGAAGCACAATTAATTTATGGCACTGTTTCTCACCAGAAACATGCCCATAGCAGATTCCATCGCTGGCTCGGTGCGGTTGAGGGGCAAACTGAATTGATTCAACTCTACCAAATGAAAGACTTTAGAGTTAAGAAAAGAAATAACCTGTGAATTCAAAATGTCTTACATATAAAAATTTGCCACGATTATTAAAAAATATATACTTTAAGAGACGCATTCAAACAATATGCTTTGTTCTTTGAGGATATGTTAAAATGTAGAGTGATCGCACCGATATCTGGGCTGACACCCAAAGTGCTGTTATGGGGTTACCAAAACAAAGAGTCGTACACCTCCAAGGCCGTGTCACTCGCAAACATTGTGTTCTAGCCTAAATATCACAGTTAGTTTTTAACACATTTGCCCTTGGCACACAGAACCGATAATATATGTCTTAATGCTGCCACCCAGCATTTATGGCAGATGTAAAAAAAAATCGTATTTAAATTAGAAATACTAAAATTAATATTTATTGACTCCGTGTTTCATTATCATTAGAAATTAGTTTGTTCTTGGCTAAACAGTTTATAGCAAGATATAAATACGTTCCATTGACCTATTAACTGGCCCAATATATTATGGAGTTATTGACAGCCGCAGTAAAATTTACTAACAGCTATTAAACCTTGTAACATACTTGATACGCCTCTGTCCCTGTAATTCCCGGGAATTAGGTGTGTTTTTTTTTCTTTTTTAGGATAATCTTCTGCTGATATTAAATTTTCCCAAGATTTTAATATGTTGTCTAAGTTTATGGCTCATAAAATAAACCTAGAGCTTACAAAATTTACATGACAATATTATTTTTTTTAAAAAGAGCATGTAAATTTTAGTACAGTAAGAATGATGATATAAACCCCTGGAACACATAAAAAAAAGTTCCCCAAACTGTATTAAAGGAATATTTAGGGTCTTATTTCAGCACAAAGCAGACAGACTGGCAGGGAAGGCCAGTGTGCGTGGAGGGCCGAGGACCATGACTGAAGCCTGGTTGGGCTCCGAGGAATCCACACGGTGACCAAAGCCGTCGTCCAGGCGGGGCATCCCTGTGTGCACCAGGTCCAGCGTGTGCCAGATGCTTTCCTGCACGGCGCAGGGCTGTCCAGCAGACTGTTTTCCCCATCAGAACCTGGCTGGGGCAAGGTGGGCTCAGGGAGCTCCGCCAAGGGTCTCCTCCAGATGCCACCCTCCGGCAGGCTGTGCTGGGCTGCTGGACAGCCGTGTCCGTTCCGAACCAGAGCATCAGCCTCCTCGGCCTCCATCCGCCATGTCTCTGGGTAGCCGCAGGCAGAAACATCTTCCCAGGCCTCTGGGCAGCAACCATTTCACCAGGTCCAGTTCTTGTTCCTGCCCCTGTGAAGCCACACCCAAGGTCCCTCTGGTTCTGCTCTTGCATCCTCAGGAGGGTGTTACGGTCCCAGGACGGCCGCAACCAAGCAACACGCACAGACAGTTTAAAACAGTGGAAATGTATTCTCTCGCGCTCTAGAGGCCAGGGTTCTGGAACCCAACGTTCGGCACAGCCTTGCCTCCTCCAAGGGTTCTAGGGTCAGAATCCTCCCATGTGTCGTCCAGCCTGGCTTTCTCGGCGGAGGCTGGGTCACTCCAATCTCTGCAGCCCCTGCAGGTCACCTCTTCTCCTGTCTGGGTTCAATCTCCCCCTGCCTTTCTCTCCCACTTCTTCCTGGATTTAACGCCCATGCAGATAATTCGGGATGATTGTTGTGGTTAATTTTCTGTGTCAACCTGGCTTGGCCACCACCCCCAGATACTTATCAAATATAAGTCTAGATCACTGCAAAGTGATATTCTGGGTGAGATTAACCTTTAAATCAGTAGACTTTGAATAAAGCAGGATATCCTCCATACTATGGGTGGGCCTCACCCAATCAGTTGAAAAAAAAAAGACTGAGGTCCCTGGAGGGGCGGGGATCACCACCAGCAAACGGCCTTCAGACTCGAACTGCACCCTCAGCTCCTCTCTGGGTCTCCAGCATGCAGTTTGCCGTACTGATTTGGGATTTGCCAGCCCCCATGATTGCGTGAGCCAAGATTTATTTTAAGCAAGGGTGGGCTTAAAGGGAGCTCCGCCAAGGGTCTCCTCCAGATGCCGCCTTCTGGCAGGCTGCCCTGGGCTGCTGGACAGCCATAAAAGAAATCTCTCTTTTTAGGTATACCTAGACACCCTATGGGTTCTGTTTTTCTGGACAACTCTGATAAATACAATAATCTTATTTATCTCACGATCCTGAACTTATTTACACCTGCAAAGATCCCTTTTTCAAATAAGAATTCATCTGCAGGTCTGAAGGACGTGGGTACATGCTGTCAGGGGCCATCATTCAATCCATCACAAAACGAAATGCACAAACGTAGTAGGGAGTGAGGCTAGGGAGAATCCCATGACATCCAGGAAAGATGTTTCTATGTGTCTTATTGGATATCCATGTCATCCAGGAACCTTGGGACAGGGGCATGTGTCACAGCTGAACAGAGGACCAATACCTGTGGTGTGTCTTCGTGACTTCTGTAGTGATTCTGGGAAAATCAGGCCAGAGGGAGCCAACCGCACACCTAGCCAGCCGGCATCCAGGCAAACGCCTGAGCCTCACTTCTAGAAGGGCTTTGCTCTCCGGAGGGTTCGACGGTAACGGCCTCTGCTAGGGGTGCGTGCAGTGCGACAGGGATGAATCCAAACCACAGGACAGCACTGTGATTCGGTCAAGCTGCACCAGCAAGTTGCTGCCCGGATTGTGCTTCTGGCAGGAAAGAGGGGCCTGAGTTCGGGTCCAGGCCCAGGCAGATGTCTAGTGGGTCCGCCAGTGACACCTGTCAAGTGCAGAAAAGCGGAGCGGGTGGAGAAGACGGCCAAGTGCATACCGAGTCCCGACAAGGCCCCCAGTGGAACACCAAGGCTGTAGACACAGAGAGGGGCCAACTCAGTCGCTTGGCAAAGGAGTTGAAAATTGGGTTGGAGAAGCTCAGTTACAATATCAGTATTTACCTATTCAGGTGTCGTGTGTATCTGTGCAAAATATATGCGTGAAGTGAAGGGTGTACATAGAAGCTATTTGTACGTGGTGGTTTAAAAAGTTAAATGGACGTGTGTGTATATGTGTTAGACACACACACACGACATCGTGGTGCATGGAATATTGGCCCCCAGTCCCTGGAACCTGTGAATGTTTCCTTCAACGCTGAGTTCGTAGATGTGACTGAATGAAGGGTCTTCAGATGGGGAGACACACCGGGATGTCTGGTGGGCCCCCAACACCATCACAGGGGTCTTATCAGGAGGGAGGCCGAGGAGACCCGCCACAGGCCGCAGTGGGATGGCCATGGGACCAGAGGGCAGAGACCGGAGCCACAGAACACCAGCAACCACCAGAAGCTGGAAGGGGCAAGGAGTGGATTTCCACATTGAGCTTCCTGGAGAAGCAAGGCCCCGCCTGCACCTCAATTTTGACCCAGTGAGACTGATTTGGGACTTCTGACCTCCAGGACCGTGAGTAAACTTCTGTAGTTTAAAGCTATCCAGTTTGTGGTGAGTTGTGATGTCAGCCACAGAAAGTCCTGCCTCTGCCTAATGTGGGGATAGGTCATAGGATCATGCTTCCAAGGCCTTGTGATCAGGACCATCCTACCCAGGCTATGGGATGATTAATGCAACCCATGCCTCCCAACTCCAGGGCCCATGGGCCCACACTGAATGGCTTCTCCCGGGGACCCAGTATCTGAGGAACTCAGGGTGGCTTCCTGGAGGTGGGGTCATTGGGCCTTGATACTGATCCCATGGTCTCTTCTCCTGGCCTTTGTCCTTCTTGACAGTGGTCTTGGCATGGCCTATCTCTGAGACTTTTATGTCCCAAATCTAAAACCTACTTTGATTTAGGTCATGAATATCTTTGATGTTGCTTCAAGCACCCTGCTGTTTTTTGTTTGATTGTGTGTGTGTGTGTGTGTGTGTGTGTGTGTGTTTTCCTTTGGCTGTCAGAATGGAGCCTCCAGGATGCACTTTTCTGCAAGGTGCATATTTAAATATAGTGTGGGCGGGTGGGCTGCACCTTCTTGGCATCCAGGCTCTCCAGAGTCAAGGGCTCCCCGATGACACTGAGGCAAAGGCCAGTCCCTAACAACGAGGGAACAAAACCCTCCCCTCCCCAATTTGGGTGCCTCCTAACGCTCGGCACAAAAGGCCTCTCTTAAGTCAGATTGGTTTCAATGAACAGAATTGGTTCCATGTTTCTGTTTAAGCCAGTCTAGCTCACTACAGACCACGGCCAACTTCCTCAGAATTGAACTTGGACTTTCAATTATTAATGCCTCAACCCTAAGCCATTCTCTGGTCAAAAAAGAAAGCAAACCAAACCAAAACAACACAAAACAAAAACAAAAAAAATACATATTTTAAAAATTCCCAGCTGGGAATTAGTCAGAGTCCCAGCAGGAAACAGATGGCACATTTAAATGAGAATAATTCAACGAGAGCTTATTTACAAAGGATCTAATTACAGGGGTGTGGGGGGGTGGAAGCCATAAGGAGCAATGCAAAAGCCCCCCCACCCCATGCCCAAAGGGACCAGGAGAGGAAGGAGGGGCAGATATGGGAAGGAGGGAGGATAAGTCAGGGCAGACCCTAGTTGGAGGAAGAAGGGAAGCCTGTGGAGAGACACAGCCAGCCTGAGGAGCCTTGGGGGGATACTCTCCTAATGGGTTCTAACCACCCTCTCATCTCCAGGCTGGGGTCCTGATTGACGGGCAAGTGTCCACTGCAGAAACCCCAGGCTGAGGACAAGGGTCAGAAGTATGAAGGGAGGATCCCAAGCATGAGCTATAACCAGTATTCTTTATTTCTGCCTCATTTCCCCAAAAGTATGTCTAGCTACTTGGAGGCAAAAAGTAGTGTAAAAAAAGGCAATGATGACAAGGAAAACAGGCTGAAGGTCATATTTTTGGTAGGAAACAGGGTAGATTCTATAACCCACCCCCAGACTGCAGACTGAGCTCCTGAGGAGCCATTGCCAAAAGGAAAACACAATAATTTCTCTACCTTTTTGCTTAAAGAGAGCCAGAACATCCTTTGCTTTTTCATGAAGAGCCTTTAAAAGAAGACACTACACAAAGAAGTTATTTACGTCAGTAACCACTGGTTGCTGTGAACTCAAAGTGATATCCTTCGGTGTGTCTTGTCTTGGATAAGCATGCAGATAACACTGAGACTTAGCTCAGCACAGTCCAGATATACAGTTTTCTTGGGCTCCTGGAACCTTTGTAGAATTTACACTGATAACAAACTAATAACCACATTATGGTGTTTTTCTTTTTAGCTATCATCTCATTCTTATTGTGTTTAGGAGATTTTATTAGGCTTCTCTAGAGGAACAGAACCAAAAGGATGTGTACACAAAGAGAGACATTTATTATAAGGAATTGGCTTACATGGTTCGGAAGGCTGGTGAGCCCAAATCTGTGGTGTGGTCCAGGAGGGCTGATGGTGCAGCTTCAGGCTGGGGGGTATCTGCTGGAGAATTAACTCTTGCTCAAGAAGGTCAGTATTTTTGTTCCAGCCAGGTCTTCTACTGATTGGATGAGGCCCACCCAACTGGTGGAGGGCAATCTGCTTTATTCAAAGTTCTCTGAATTATGTGTTAATCTCATCCAAAAACACCTTCCAAGTGGATACACACAATTAATCATTGCAGAGGTGAAGGACATGTTTCTGGTGTATCCCACAATGGCAATCTGTGATGCTATTCTTCTATGCCACTGTAGGAATTCACACCAATCCCTATCCTTTGAAAACCAGAAGTAGAAATGGTGAGGTTGGCAAACTAAAATTTAATCTATGTAACACGCTATTGCCAACCCTTTTAATCTGGAGGTGGCCTGCAGTTATCCCTAACTCTGGTTACTGCCATGTTGAATTCCTGGGGCAGAATTCCATTGAGCCAACAGTTTGAACAAAATGCACTAGAGACTGGGTCACATGAAAATCTTCCTACATTCCTCAAGTCTTAGCAACAGGACCAAAGCAACAGAAGGTCAAATGCATTCCAGAAGCATTGTTGTGGAGTGACCAACTCAGACAATTCACAATCCAACACATAGTCATGAAGGTAGCAACATAAATAGATGAATTTGGGGTATTGCCCACTTTATTCACTTGGACAGCTACTTGATTTAAAGCTTATAACTTATCAAAAGCAATTTTGAAGCCTTTAAAATATGTTCTTTAAATATTTCTACAGCCTGATGGAGACCATGAAACAGGATGGTTTTCACCAAAGTTGGCCTCGAATTCTCCTGGAGATTATAACATTGGAACCTGACTCATCTTTCTCCATCTGGAGGTTTCCAAAGACTCTCAGGCCTTGAGTTCTGGGCAGAAGAAGATAAGGTCCACACAGCACCAAGTCGATAAACTCATAGAGGGTTTCTCAGTGAATGGTGGTTATGGAGAGCCAATCAGATTGGCTCAGGTCAAGAGATGATGAATTCCAAATGCCTTTGCTCTTTGCCTATTTTTTCGGTGACTACTCTGCTCCCCCAAACAGAACTCAGAAGAGTGCCAACAAGTCCCTCGGCAGAGGGGCACTGGCTCACATCCCTGTAATACGCAGTTTGTAGAGAATGAAAGCGGCTTTGGTTTCCTTTTGTATCAGCGCACCCAGTTACCGACGTGACACTGTGGTTTCCTCGCTCGGCTTTGAAATATAGTAAACTCACAAAAGCTACTGTCGAGTTCAGAACAAACACAGGGGGTATGTTTAGTTATTTGTTTTTGTAGTAAAATAAAATATTTATTATCCACAGACACCTACTGTGAAAAGAGGGGGAGGCCACTGTGTTTTATCTCGCCGGTGTCATGTTTGACTTCCATTAGGGATGGATTATAGACCTGTGGGTTTTCATGAATTCAGAAAGTCCACTTTGAACACTGATTTCAAAGCCTACAGGGGGTGTGAGAATGCAAGAACACAGCTTTGGAGGAAGGAACCTGTTGCATCTCGCAAGCACCTTGCGTTTGATAAGGCAGATTGGAGGTTCCCTGCGAGACAGAGGCCAGGATGCTTCTCCCTTAATAAGACAACTTTAAAGGAAGCTTTCCTATTGTTTCCTCCACACTTTGCTCAAGGTGTACACAATTAATTCAGTCTTGGAGTCCTGAGAAAATCACCATTGTATCAGTCGGCTTTGCCTTCTCGGTCTCTCTAACTCATCACAGGGAATTGGAAAGTATGCTAAATCATCAGGGGCTGCTGTCTTTATGCTTCTATGCCCGCCAGGCTGGCTTTGCACACATGTGTGCATTCACGCACCAATACCCACACTGTAGATCTTTGAACCTACGAGGGAAGGTGACCAAAATGAAGAGGATGACCACCTTTGACACCCATCTAGAGACCTACCACGCCTACACCCAATTCTGAGCATGCACTTAAAAACACTTCGGCAGGCTGGAGTTCCTCTATTGGAGGGTATGCTGGATGGGAAAGGATGGAAAAGCCAAGGGAACCCTCATTTTTCCTGAAAACAAAAGAGTAAGGATATATCCAGCTGATGACCTCAAGAATGTGGAAGTCTGTCTCGGGGAAGAAAGTCCGAATTTATTCTGTACTGCCAGGGAGGCTAAACGCAAGGGTCGTGGTCAGGATTTCATGGAGTTGGGTTTGGGGTCTTCAGGGGAGAAGTCCTATCAGCCTCCTCAGAATCCTGAGAGCTATTATCACAGTAGGTGTCTGGCAGAGATGGGGGAATCCCTTGGTGGACAAGACGTAGAGGGTGAGAGGACTGGATTAACTATCAAGGACAGCTGTGGGGTTGGAACGTTCCCTGGCCCAACCACTGAGAAGCCATCCCCAGCATAACTTTATAGCAAAATTGATTATACGCAAATACACAAAGGGACTTGTCTGTCTGCCTTCTCCTTCCATGAATATCCAGGGACACTCTAGTCCTTGCCTGAACTAACATTGAGCATCACAGCAAGATTGTCCTTTTCTTCTTTATGTCCTACTGAGATGTCTATGTCTTGATTCACTCACACCTAGAGACTACTGTACTAGTCCCAGCACAGGCACTCCCTTCACCCCTGGGGATTAAGGCCCAGAGGGTGTGACTGAGATCAGATAATGTTGCTTTTCCTAAGTGACATGAACCACCCAAATGAAAGCATGGACCTAATTCAAGTTATTTTCCATAATGTCTTTTTTTAAGGATAAATACCAGAGGAGGAACAATACAGAGATCACTCAGCTGGGAACTAGGGAACCTGGAGAGACCAGGATCCTGGCTTTGGCTTCGGCTCAGCATTGAAAGTTAGTCAAGTAAACTTTTGGGTTTCCCAAAGTAACGCATTGTGCTTATGTTTGCCTTTTAAATTTCTGAATTCCTCAGACTTGAATGGCGGCTCTCATTTTTTGATCTAGACGTTCAGTAAATACCAGCTGAGCAGAAGCAGGACAGAAGAGTTCTCAGCTCTTCCACAATAACAGGCAAAGCCTGTGTGAGTGTGGCTAAGTCTCTGCAGTTATGGCCCCGGGAGTCAGAGGAGTCTCGGTTCCTGACACTCCACTCTTCCATCCTGAGCTGCCCGCCTTTCCCCTGACATCCACCTGCCCTGAAAACGATCAGCGTTGCATTTCAATGCACCCACTTTCTAGCCGCCCCTTGGGTATTAACCTTGTGTGAGCCCCCAGGGCCTGTGCCTAAATCATAGCAGGGCACCGGGCTGTGTCCCCAGCATAGCCTGCAGGTGATGTTCATGTGCCCAGACTGTGACTCATGAGTCCGTCAACTCTCCATGAGCTCCATGACAGATTCACTTCTGGCTTCCAACCTTCTGGAATCCCTCCAGATGCTGTGGATTCCTACCAGCCAGGTTTCTAGCAGATGTGGGCTCTGGAGCAGGAATCTCCCATGAGGATTAATTATCGACTCCCTGAACAGGGAATTCCGATATCCTAGATTTCCAGGAGCGATTTGTGTGTGGCTCCCAACCGAGCAACAGCGAGCTGATGGGAAGAAGCAGGATTGTCACTAAGAGTGACAATACAGTGGGTAAGGGAGTCTGCACGTTACCTGGGCCACGGCCCTGGTGGCTTCACTGAGAGCAAGACATCATGGCCAGAGAATAGCTGAGGAAGCACACCTGCTTAGGACTAGTTAGAACAACCACAGCCATTCTGGTTCACATTTAGCCCTCAGAACACTTAGGCCAACTTCTGAAAAACCATATACTTGCAAGGCTGGGGCATTTCTTGGAGAGTGAAAGGAGAGAATCATGACTCATCTCTGGGGATGAGACCCATCTTCCTTCAAGGTCTTTGCTGGCTCTCCAAAGCCACAGGGAAGCAATTTGGGAACCAAGTGACCAACGTCTTCCCTTTTACTTTTCTTTGCCTTTCCCCCACTTCCCATTTGCTCTCTTTCCAGAAGTATCATGGAAACCTATTGGGTTTGGCAAGGGAGCCTCTCACTGAAGACTTAATTCTTCTGTGAGAGCAGAAGCAGTGGTCATTCAGGGGCTGTGTGTCTGTCAGGTTCATAGACAGATATACAGAATGATGTTCATCCAGACAGCAACTAGAAAAGAGCCCCAACTCTATTAAAACCCTGATAGTCCACTTGTATGTACTGGGTGGGCTTGTGATGTCATTGCCAGATGTGGAATCCCTGTATTTTTCTTACTTATGCATCAAATAAATGTTGTATCACATTAGGTAAGGGTATCTTAGAATGTTTTAAAAAGCATTTAGGGGATTTTTTTTCCCTTAAGGTAAATGCTATCAAAATGGTATTCTTTCTGTGTTTTCTGTAACAGCTATGTCCCTGCAATACTAAGTTCGTGAATCAAGCTCAGAAATTTCTGGAAAGTAAGAGTCAACTTTCCAGTAGCAACCTCCCTTTTTCCATTGCATACGGTTGTTACGGTTCTGTCATTACCCGATTCCATAATAATAGACAATAAGACACAATACGGCTCCTTAATCTCTTCTCTGAAATGGGTAACCACATGCAGAGAGCACACGGACTAACACCCCACCTGGCTCAGATGACCTGAGGATAGGGATGTCTACCCCCATGAGCAGAGAGACTTAAAACTTGAACCTTTTCACATTTCATACTTTCATCCCCAAAGTAGGAGTACCTCGACATCCTTAGACTGAGCTATGGGCAGCCACACGAAATTCCCCATCCTGGCCTGGCCAGCCTCGTCACTGGCATGAAAAGCAACCTGACCATGAAGATCTTCCCACACGTACCAAATGCGCCATTGTAGACTGAGTCTCTGCCCTCGCCATCCCGTTCCTTCCCTGGACGCGGCGGCTCCCATGAATGGTCTTTTCCCGGGACACCGAGATGCAAATCACAGCATTTAATGGGCCACATCATTTAATGTGACCCCTGGGAGGACACAGAATCTTCCTGAGCTCACGGGGTGCTGCCAGGCAGGGTTCTAGGCTCTTCACAGCTACGGCGTGTCAAGGGCACACTCCTTGCCTGAGCGCTGATTTAAACAGTTTGCGGTCTTCATTAAACCTTCACAATACCCTTAAAAGGAAGTATTTTGTTCTACTCCCATTTTACCAGGGACAAAACGGAGGCACCCCAGTTTCATCAACCTTCCCAAGGTCCCTCAGCGGAAGGGGACAGTGCCAGGCAGGCACTCTTGCTCTCATGTCTGGCTTCCAACCTCGAGCTACACTGACTTCAATTTCAGAGAAACGTCACACTTGTCGTTTTGGTTGGAATAAGTCCCAGATTTTACCAGGAATGTCAAACCTGTTGACCTTAACTTCTTCACTCAGCTGTTCGGCAGGAGGAGACTGGCTGGTGTTCCTGACGCTGTCTCGCGTGGCTCGCTTACGCCAGCGAACACCTCCCCGTGTGCGGGAGAGCTGATGCTTCCCGGTGCTCTGACGCTCCTGCTGCTCACTTCCCGACTTGGCGGAGGCCCGTCCTGGGCACTCTTCTCATCCTGCCCCTCTTATCTGTCAGAATCAGGGCCTTTGGAAGCCCTGACACAGGCACAGGACCCATTTCTCTACGGTGTCGGCTCCCCCGCTCCCCCTCCAGCCTGGTGATCTTCTCCCCGGCCTGCCTCTGGCCCTGGCCCTGAGCTCTTTGGAGGAACGAGAGTGTTTTAGTCAATGTTGCATTCTCTGCTCCCAACACCATATGCAGGTCTCGGTGCGTACGGAATGAATGAATGAACAAATGAAGCTTAAGTGCATCGTTCCCTTGAAGGTTCCTTTTGAAATGTTGAGAAAGAATGAGAATGTGAATTTAGATATTGCTGAAGCCACTCTAGCATGGGGACACCAAGTGCCTGTGTTTGGGGGAATGGAGGACTGGTCTGGCTTGTGTTATAGGACATTGCTTGACCCAGTGGTCCTCAAGCAGTTGGTCCTAGTGGATTTAAAATGAAACAAAGAGTGGCAGTTCTCAGGTGGGCCAGAGGCAAGGAGGGCCCAGGGGTGTCTGTCCAGGAAGCCATCACCCTCCGTGCACTTGTCATAGAGGCTGTGGCTGCCCACCCGAATCCGCTGTCCCCAGCTCACAGCTTGCCAGTGTCCCAGATTCCAGGATCTCCGGGGCTGTAAACCACATGCCCCTCTGCCACAACCAATGACTGGCTGATCTGGCGGCACAAAGACCAGGTGTCTTGTAAGGCTTGCGAGGCCCATTCCATGGCTCCCTTCAACCTCCCTTAAAAGGAAGACCAGACTTCAGCAGAGAACACACCCTTCCTCAGCTCATTCCTCTTTCCCAGCTTGCTTGCCATGGCCCTGTTAAAGTGTTTCCTGAAGCTCATTCCCTCAATTAGCAAGGAGCACACAAAGCGCGGCCTCTGACTGCTTTGGGAACGTGACCTAAGGTGGAAGCCATACAAGGGAGCCCTTCGGGTCTGGTGTGTTGTAACAAGGCTATGGAATGCAGAGGTCTCCTTTAGCCAACAAAAATGTACCTGCTGGAATGAACCCGTGTTTCAGAGATGTGATACAAGCAGAGAAACACAAGAAAGGAAATGTTACATTTCCTTGAAGATCCAGGTGGCCAGGACACCAATTATAGACCCTGTATTTGTTTTCTCCTGCTGCAGGACAAAACTGCCCCAAATGGGGAGCATAAAACAGGAACAATGTATTCTCTTGAAGTTCCAGAGCCAGAAGCACAAAACCAAGATCTTAGCAGAGTTCATTCCTCCGCCCGGCAAGGCTGTTTTGGAGAACCTGGTCCGTGATGTTTCCCAGCTCCTGGGGGGACCAGCAACTCTCCGTGCTCCTGGATTTGTAAATGGGTCACGGCAGTGTCCACCTGTCTTCAGTGCTCAGCGGCTTTCCCTTTCCCTATCTCTTTGTCTTCCTCTCTTCTTGCGAGAACTGCTGTCCCTGGGATTAGGACTCACCCTAAATCAATCTCTTTTCGATTGATTTTTCAAGATGCTAAGTTATATCTGGCAAGATCCTTTATTCTAATAAGGTCTTATTTACAGGCTCTGGGTGGATAGACCTTTTTCTGAGGGCTGACACAATTCAACTTGCTCCATATACTTTTGTAATCATGGGTCCTTTGCCAATATTCAAAAAAAAAAAAAAAAGAGTCCACGTGTTATCAACCATGAGGGTTTCTTCCTTCTACTCCACCCATGGGTCCTCCTGGACCAGGTGCTGCTTCCAGAGCCACGGATAGCAAACTCTTCTATCCGTGGCTCTGGAAGCAGCACCTTGTCACCTGCCAACCATAATGACAGGCTGGGCTGGGTCCTCGAAGTCAAGCCACTATAAATCAGTAATCCCCTTGGAATCCTTCCTGATAGCAGGTGACATGCAATTTGAACTCTCAGAACCTTTGAATGCTTAAGAATTTGGCCCTGAGTTTATTCTTAAAAATTCTAGAGTCGAGACAGATTTACATGAAATCGTGAGAGATAAAGAAAAAAAAATCAATGTGATGTCTGGTATATTCCACTTATCGCTCCTTCTCTCTTTGCCTTTCACTTTTCGGATCCTTCAATCACCTGTGACTCTCTTCTGAAGTCATCACTTACCTTTCAAAACTCTGGAGCAAGCAACACACCTATGACTCGGAGAGCATTCTTAAGAACTCAGCGTCAATGTGCAAGAGACATTTCATCTGAGTCATCCCCACAGTCCCCGTGTAGCTCACCAACAGTTCTAGATGGGTCTCTCCTTATGTCTCCTGCTCCTAGCAAGTTCTCCGTGCACTCACAGTCTGTGGCAATGGGATCCTGGAGCACCTCAGAAAAGGCGAAGCCTCCTGGCCAGCAGACAATGGACATATTAGAGTGATTACGGTGATTCACTGTCAGGTGTGGCAGCATCATAGTTCAGGAAGATTCTCAAGGAGCCCTAGAAAATCATTACAGCCCACGGAACTGGTGCTGAGCCCAGCAGGAAACGCACAGGGGTGTTGACACGCTGCAAAGAGTTGGATCCAGGGCCGCCTGTGTTGCCGGGCTGCCATGTGCAGATAGGGCAACACGACCCGCCCTGGTGCCATCAACGTGAGAAGCTTCTAGCATGCTGTTAGTCATCAAGGAAGGGTCTACAGCATGGTGTCTGTACTCTAGAATAGTCTCTCCTGTCTGATTAATTTGGTCAATAAGAAGCCAACTGAGCGGCGTCTGATGAGTTGTTTCAAGAATCAAGTGATTTTTTATGTGCAAAAAGTGAAATTATGGCTGCTGATTGTGATACGATCATTAATACAATTATTTTTAATTAAGAATTTTTATTACACCTCATCAACAGAAGTGACAGGTATACTGTGAGATAGACCTGCTCCCCGAGGTAAAAGCCCTTTGTTAGGACAAATCCAAGCAAAAATTATCCATTTTTACTATGTTATATGAAATGCCTGGCCATCTCCCCAAAGATAAAGGGTTTTAGTTCTGCTGGAATTTCTCCTAAAATTTTTCCTAAAATTCACCAATGCCCCAGGTTCTAACCTGAGGAACTGGGAGATTAGACCAGAAGCCTAGAGTCCGAGTGCCATGTTCTGAGGGACGCCCTAGACTCTGAATCCCTCTGAATGTGCTGGGTGTGGACTCAGACATACAGAGCAGCCTTCAGAATGTCTACACTCCTGTCCGTTGTCACAGAGGCCCCAGGATGTCCAGCACCCTGTCCCTTTAGGGGTGACTCATCACTGGCAGAGGTAGCACCCTTGTGACACGGGGAGGGTTGCTTGCTGCGGATCATTCGGAGCTGAAACTGTCCTCGCCGAGCAACATAAAACTCACTTTAATTAACATCAATATATTTCTTTACATCCACAGCCTCTTGGAGGAGCTAACGCAAAACAAACCAAAGGGAGGAAAAAAAAAAATCTCAATTGTTTGGGGGATTTTAAGAGAATTCTTTAATATCAGATTAAGCCCATTTTGATTGTAAATCTATTTTCAGCTCAACATTACCAAAGAATATTACAAGAAAACTCTGTTTTATGAAGTTATTATGATTTAAACCGTTCTCTCTCTGCTCTTTCTCTCTGACTCTCTCTCGCACACATTCATTCTCCAGAGGATCTAAAAATAAGCCTGAAGCTATACATGTCACTGCTCCAGGTTTATCCCACAGACTAAGGAGTTTTTCACAAAATACCTTTATTATTTTCTAGGGCTCTGCTGCGGTATCTGGAAGCAGAGGCTGTTTGAGACGTGAACCGTAAGGGAGACGGGGCTGTTCCCAGACAGAATCGCCATCCTCCTCATTCCCATCACCGCCACGACCCGGGGCTCCTACACATTTTGGAGGTCCGCCATGACCTAATTTTAATAGTCCTTTTTTCCCCATGGTATTTCCGCATGCAGGATGTCCGCTGCGTGCCCGTCTTAGCTGTGTGTGACGCACTTTGCCACCATTTCTCAAACGGTGAGAGCAGCATAAGGGGCCTTGCAAGGTGTTTTTACTGGGCTCAGGCCGGGGTCTGCTTGCATTTTGGAAAAGTGACTCAGGAAGGGTGCGGGGTGCTCTCCGGGGCTTTGTGAACACTCTGCGTTCCACACAGGACAGCTCGGCTTCCAGTTTCGGGAACATGGGTTTCCAGGTCTGTTCTGGGGACCGTTTGGGAACATGGAGAGCAGTGGAAGCCAGCTGGCAGCCGTGATTCATTCCCCAGCCCGGTCTTCGGCGCCTGCGGGTTGCCAACAGAGAACGCACCAGAAGGGATGTGGAAAAGGGGTTTTCAGTGACGGCTGGGACCCAGAAGATTCCAGGGAGCAGACCCCTCTGACCACAGCCAGTGACCGGACTCCCTGGAAAAACCACACAGTGTGCCAAATTTTGCGAATCCACACCTCATGGCCAATTGTAACAAAGGGAAGCAGAAGAGATTTTAACAGTTGTTATCATGGATGTGCTCCTGCATCAACTCAGTATGTAGAAAAGTCATTTATGAATTATAGTAAGCTTTAAAATAAAACAATTTCCTTCTGAAAGCTTCGCTTTGTTTTTGTTTGTTTGTTTTCAGTTTTGTTTTTATTTAAGTAAACTCTATGCCCAAAGTGGGGCTCAAACTCATGACCCTGAGATCAAGAAGCGCATGCTCTATAGACTGGGTCTGCCAGATTGCCCTTAGCTCTGGTTCTGGAGACATTTTGAGGTGTCACCTGAAGCAGGAAACCCTAGAATTAGCATTCAGACGCTCCCACAGCTTAATAGCTCACTGCGTAAATCTCTAGCCAATCTCTGGCCCAGCTCACTACATTGTCACAGTTACAGCTTTCCTAATTATCTCAGGAATGACACTTGCTGGGCCCTGTTACATGCCAAGGACAGTGCGAGTTGCTTCATAGCCCGTGGCCCACGTAAGCAGTGGTAGATCCTGCGGGTCTGCCTTATAATCGGTCTGATCTTCTCAGAGGGACAACTGTTACCACGTTAAATATGTATGCTGATTTATGTATGTAATATGAATATGAATATGTAAGCCATTGGTTTATGAAAGTCATCTCGGAGTAGAGATAATGTAGTTTTATGGCCTCCATTATACAGATGAGGCAAACTGAGGCAGAAAGACAAAGGACTTGCTCAGGGGTACATGACTCCTCAGGGGCAGAAAAGGGCGTTAAGGCCAGTTCTCCTTTGCACAGGAGTTTGGTTTTGATGCTTTTCTCCTTGTGAGTAAGTTTGAGAAAATCAGGGCTGATTCACTTCCCTGAAGGTCCGCAAGAGTGTGGCAGGAGGTGTTGGAGGAGATGGAGGAAACACCTGACCTGGGACCAGACTGGCCTGGCATTTCCATTTGATTTCCTCTGTCAGCTGCCTTTCCCTCGCTCTTCCTTCTCTTTCCCTCTTCTCCTGGGGCCTTGATACGATGGCTGCAAGTCTGTGGGTCACGAATCAGCTGCACGAGAAGTACGAAGTTCACCTCCTCTCCTACAGGCTTCATTGGCCGACGTTTAGGACCCGACATTCCTGTGTGTTGCAAGGACGGTGGGGGCCCGAGTCAGAACATCGTGTGGCCCGACACAAACTGAATGGGACTGCTGTCAGGTGTTCCTGGGACGTTGGGAAAGCCTCTCCATCCGTGTTATTTTATACCCGTATAAATCGTCACACATGATTGCACCTTGGGACTTAGTGAGAGTGGGGAAGTGATTGCTTTATGGAAAAGGACTCTTCTCCCCAAGCTCTGTCCTCTTCCTCATGACCCAGTCTTTCAAGACAGTTCTGTTGGAAGGTAAAATGCTCATGAAGACGAGCGTATCCATCAAAGCTGTGTGGTGCACCGACATGGCGCCCAAGTTTCTCGCTGAGCACTGAGCTCGCAGGACGCACTGGGCCACATGCTCCCAGCCGGGGTGCCTGGTAGAGCGCTTGGCATGCAGTCGTGGCTGTCTGCCCTCCCAGATGTCACACTGTGGAGACGCAGCTCTTCCGGGTGGCATGCAGTTGTCCTTCGCTTGGTGAATCTTTGCAGCGGGTCAAGTTTGGTTCTAGCATCTTGAATCTGAAGGAAGGAAGGATTGCTCCAGGAAAGAAAGTGGAGCAAGGAAGCATGAGGGAAGACCAGGTTTCTAAAACAAGGTGCTGCATGAAGCCAAGTCCTGGGGACTGCAATGACCCTCCCCTAGGCCAGGTCTGTTCTCACTTGTCCATGATCAGGATCCATCCGGAGAGAGCTTGACAGCTGGAGACCCTGGCCAGGCTTCCCAGGCCTTCTGGCTATGGGATGAAGAAATGACATGAAAATACGTGATTTTTCTCCCCAAGAGAACCACATTGCGTCTATGAAACACAATCCCCCCCCTCCCCCTCCCCGTATAGCCCTTCCCACACCTTTGCTCCTGCTCCTGTAGCCCACTGGGACCCACCCTCCAGCCTACAGAGCACAGCTGACGCATTTATAGATGGGATTTTACTATAGATGGGATTTCCCAACTGCCCATCAAGGGCCTGCCTACACCCCGGGACCCCCTCCCTCATCTCCACCATGCATGGAACGCAGAGGATGCTGGGGCCGGGGAACAGGACCACTTTCACCCGCACTGCTACTCTAAGCTCTTAGGACATTTTGTTCACCTAACAAGGAAAAGAAACCCAGAATGAGAATTTGGGGGACAGTCATAATAAACTGGGACGGTCTCCTTTGAAGGAAGCCGGCAGCCTATGGAAGTTGCAAAGCTTTCCTGCTAGCGTTTCTCATCCAGCACATGAGTGACTGGGCACAGCCACGGTGACTGCCCCTCCCAGTTACAGCAGGAGACTCCGCTCCTGGGGTCTCGTTTTACTGAGGGAATTGAACCTTTAAATTATATTACATGGCTGTGTTATGGGAAAATTCCAGATATCCAGAGCTATAGTTAATGTTCTGGTGCGTTTTTACACTGAAGAAATGTTCAAAATAAAATGCAGGTCATGTCAGGCATAGAGACTATGCCAACAAAATAAAAAGCCATCTTGAAGCCCATATGCAAGAAAATCAGTCCCGCTCCTGGTTTGCTGCAGAAACAATCATTCCAGCAGCCACAAGTGGTAGAGTTGCATTGTCCAGAAACAGGAAGAATGAGACGTCCCAGAGGCCAGCCCGGCAGCTCCCCAGGAGAAGTGGGTGCGGTGGGGACCCCCCGCCCGATCTGGGGCTCCAGGAATGTCAGGATCCTAAAGCTTGCAAGGTGAGGCTTTGCGTACGTACCAGTGGGCAGGTATTCCGTGGGAGGCAGGTGAACGCAGACGTACGAGGCGTGGGTTACCTGCAGACAGACTAAGGTCCAGATGCGGACTTAGTGCAGGTAGAAATACGAGGCATGCAGACGTACAGATGCGTAAACGGACATACAACACAGGAGGGAAGGGAAGTGCGCGGCGAGCTGTAGACCCGGAGGTAAGCGGATATTCCTCCCACACATGCGTGGCCCTGTGTGCGACTCTGGGGCCTTCAGAAATGAAAGAGGGCTCTCTGCTTCCAAAAAGGCCCCCGTCTAGTTATCAAGAGGGCTTTGATACAAAGTGACGATCATTATGGTAGAAGGGACCAGGTCAGGCCAGGAGAACCCCGTGGAGACGTCCCTAAATCACCCCGGGGCAGAAGCACGGAGGCTGGGAGGCCGGGAGCCAGGCACCCGAGGGGCCGCACTCAGGAGCCAGCAGGGGCGTATGCAGGACAACAGCCCAACCGACGGAGGCCGACACAGCGGCTCTGGGAGCGTCTGCGTGCCGTTTCCGGCCTCCTTGGGTGTGCACGCCCGTGTGTGTGCCGCACACACAACACACGTGTGCCACCTGCCACTTTAGCTGACAGGGAGTCACAGTTCTCACAGACTCACTTTCACGAGTGGTCTGACCCACAGGACTTCAGTAGCCCCTCATGGCCAATGTCGCCTGCGAGGTCTGGGGGAGAGGGAGGCAGGAATGCCCAGGGTCCCCCCCGCAAGGCTGAGAATCCCTGTGCCATGTTAGAGGAAGAGAGCCGGGTGAGATGGCATGGCCAGGACACTTGAAGGGCACCTGAGCAAACCTGGGGCTGTGCTGCCAGACACGTGAGTCCTCCCTCGCATGGGGACAGGGACTTGATAGTGCCCGGTGGGACAGAGGTTGATAGTGCAAGCTCTGAAGGTTCTGAACACCTGAGAAAGCGCGGAAGGTCAGGCATGACGGCTGGAGGAGGGGCGGACCCTGCAACCTGCTAGAGATCGGCCTGGAAAGATCGCGGGAACACGACCACCAACTTCCTATGGAGGACGCTCATGGAGGCCCTTCCACCGGAAACCACTGCAGGGTGACCGTCACCGGGAGACGGCGCCGTGGGTGTGGGAGCAGTCCGAGGCCTTCCCACGGAACTGGGAGAGGGGACAGGCCACCCCAAGCATGGCTCCCAAGAAAGGACCTCCAGGCACCCCTGTAAGTCACCTCCCACCTCTGACCCAGTGAGAGTCAGGGGGGCCTGCACCCTCTTCACTGGGACCCTTCAGGTCCCCCAGGCCCGGTGGCCGCAGAAGCAGGGAGCCCATGCCTGCCCTGTCCATTAAAGAAGCCCATTCCAGAACATCATCACCATTGAGGATTTCAAGAACCCTGTGACAGGATCTTCTTGGAAGGACTTTACACCCATCACTTATCCAGATCTCTGGGACCTAAGAAGGCTGCCTGAACTTTCACCCTCCACAGAGCCAGCCCATCCCAGAGGCCTGCGAATGAGGGGCTTTCTACTCACTGTGGCTCTTGCTGTCAGACCCATTCCAGGGGTCCTGCTCCCTACAGCCGAGGGCTGCGGGCAGCCCGTGCTTGGACCGTACCTGCCACAGACCGTGGCCGTCACTGTCCTGGGCTGACGCACATCTCCGCCTCAAAACCGAACTGAGCTCATGGCAAGAAAGCAAACCTCCCCAGCTCCTCCGTGATCAGTCCCTACCCCCTTTGCGGACGTGGATCGGCTGTTTTTCGAAGCATCCGGTGAGGTAGTGTGCTCTCAATCTTTTGTTTAAGCCTTGTTTTTGTGGCTCTGGACACAAAATTAGCACAGTTGGCTCCTAATTGCTCCTGACTCACGGGGCTGCGGGGCAGAGAAGCCGGATTTCTGCCGTCAATGAAGTAACCGTTTGTACGTTGAGGAGGCTGAGGAGGTAACCAACCTGAGTTTCAAAAAGGAAACCTCAGAGTCATATTTGTTGGCTGCTGCCTCAAATAATCATCAACGGGGCCTCCTACCGGGAGGCATAACGAGTTCACCGTGGTAATTAGAACAGTGGACATGGATTCCTAATCCTCTGGCGATTGCAAAGAAGGGAAATTAAAGAGAGAGAGATGAGAGGGATGACAAGGGACAGTTCCTTTCTAAATAATGCTTAATAAGAAACAAAACATCCAGGTAGCAGCCGGATGAGTGGCGTGGCCCGGGCCACCTGCCACGGCTCCCCGCACATCCCTGTCCTTCAGGCCCGTCCTCCACAGCCAAGCCTGCCGCCTCCTGTCTTTTCCACACCTCGTGATGACACCAGCTTTTCTCTCTCACTAATAACTCCTGACACGCGGCTGGCAAACTTTTCCAAGCGAAACCTTGGGCTGTTCCAGGTCGTGCTCATGCAAGGTGGCCGTTGGGACCCATTTGCCTCCGAAATCTATGGGAGCGGTGACAAGGCACATTCTACTGGATGACATGCTAAGGTTCTCCCGGTTGCTGAGGGGGGCTCCCAGCTCTGCAGACCCCCATTCAGGGCATGCTTTCTCTCTCCCAGGCGTTTGTCTTGGGGGAGGTTACTACATTGCCCTCTGCTGGCCACTGCAAGAAGGTTCTAGAACATTCTTATCTTCAATATCCAGAACGACCATTCAGGAAGAAGATGGCTGGCTCCAGGTGGCTTCCCATTCTTTGTGCCAACATCAGTCAGAAGGTCCTGAAACAGGTTGGCGTGTTCCCACTTGACAGGAATGTAGGTCTGCTCGGTCTGGGTGTCAGGAAAGCTGCTCAGGTCTCTGGTCTCTAACAGAAAACAACAAAGGTATGGCAGATGTGAATAGGGCTGTCCACGGCAGCTCTGGGCCTGTGGCCCAGAGAAATGGCCTTCCAGAAATAGCACTCGGCCACCATAGTTCCTGTTATATATTTTGTTTTTGATAGAAATTGCATATATTTAAGATATACCACATGACGATTTGATAAACACATACACAGTGAAGCGATTACTACAGTCGACGGAATTCACCTCAGTTCCTCCTGTAGTTTCCTTCCTCATGTGTGTGCTGAGGGCCCCTGACATCTATTCTCTTGGCAAACGTCCAGACTCAGAGCCACATGAATAACGATACTCATCGCACTGCTCATTCGATCCCCAAACTTATCCATCCTGGAAAACCGCAACTCCGTGCCCTATGACCAATGTCTCCCCATTGCCCCATCTCCCTGACCCAGGCAACCACCGTTCTCCTCTTTCTGCTCTATAATTTGACTTTTTCTTTCCATGTGTAATTGAGATCATGCAGTTCTATCTGTTCTGTGTCTGGCTTATCCCCTTCAAGGTGATGTCCTCCAGGTCCATCCAAGTTGTTGAAAATGACAGGGTCTCCTTCTTTTTAAAGATCCAAAGGCATTCCACTGTGCCCGGGCCTGGCCATCTCCTGACCTGCCATCCACCAGCACACCCTGGCGTTGGGAGCCCTGCTGTGGGGGATGTGGGAGCACAGATACCTCTCAGGGCAGCAATTTTCCCTTCCTGCTAGAGGGGTGTTACCGAAGAGCACCGAAGTCCAAAACCCCGCACCTCAGAACGTCATTTCACTTGGAAATCGATTCCTAATCGAAGAGAGCAGGTTCAAATGAGGTCATTGGGGTGAACCCTAATCAGCGGGATTGCCGTCCTTATTAAAGGGGTGTGGACACAGAGAAGACCGAGCGGAGACATAGGGAGGGCGGTACAGAAGACAGAGGATCAGAACAATGCATCCAAGAGCCGAGAGACCCCTGAGGCCACAAAAAGCCGGAACCCTCCTTCCCAGGACATTCCGGGACGTGTGGCCCTGCGATACCTTGGGACTCCGGCCTCCAGAACTGTGTGACTGAATGTTCTTGTTGTTCTGAGCCACGCAGGCTGCGATGTTTGCGAGGCAGTCACGGGAGACCACACACGCGCCGTCCCCGCAGCTCTTCCTCACCCAGACCCCCTCCTCAGCCGCAGAGACGGCGCAGTCCAGGCCGGCCCCCAGTGTGCCTGGGCAGGGCTCCCAACCTCGCAGAGAGCATCGCCCACCACCAGCTCTCCCACGCAGACGTGCAAGAAGGCGCTTCCGCCGGGCATGGCTCCGCCTCCCATGCTCCATCGTAAACAGGAGGAAACAGCACTTCACATCCCGCATCCTCGAACTCAGCTGGGGCCGCCGCCGGTAATCAGGCAATGAAGCCCAGTCTTTTCCGATTTGGAGCTCGGCTGATATCCCATGACCTATGGGAAATGAGTTGATGGTTTCAATCAAATGATAACCATGTTGGGTCAGTCCCCATCACGGGGTTGCAGGAGGCCAGCCGGGCTCCCGTGTTTGTCTAAGTCCATCACGGAGTGTCAGTTCCAATGAGCGGCCTTGCCACAGCTTAGAGGACCATTACCTGGGAATGCAAACCAAGGAGGGCGAGCCTCGCAGCCCGTGCTCCCATGGTGGACAGAGCCAGCCTGATTCTGCTCTTTCCCACTAAACAGGCCTTGGGGGACCTCCTGGCTGAGGAGGTGGCTGACAGGCGTCTGGTCCAGGGCTGTGTTCAGTGTTCGCCGGGAGGGAAAGGACATCCTCTTCCCTGGGCTGTGGGGCTAGAACACGTCAAGGGTCGAAGACCAGCAGGCTTCTCTTTCTACCTGTGTCTCAGGGCTACTCTTCGGCTAAAAGCAAATGCATTTTCTTAAGCGGCACAGTGTCCAGGTTCTGGACGGGAAAGACAGAAGAACTCCCGCAGGAAATGCTCCTGCATTCCCTCACAGCTCTCCCTGTCTGATTTCAGGAAACTGGGTGCGCCTGCTCGAAAAGTAGCTGAGTGAACAACACACACACACACACACACACACACACACACACACACACACACACACAATGGCCACTTGACTGTGTACACACTCTTTATCCAATTAAAATTACCTGAAAACTTGGGGTGCCTGGGTGGTGCCGTCCCTAGAAGGTCTGACTCTTGGTTTCCCCTCGGGTCGTGATCTCAGGATCATGAGATCGAGCCTTGCATCGGGCTCCATGCCCTGCAGGGAGTCTGCTTGAGATTCCCTCTTTCTGCCCCTGCCCCTTGCTCGTGCTCTCCCTCTCTCTCCAACAGATCTTTAAAAAATAGATATCGTCTGAAAACCTGAAATGCTGTATAATTGCTGCCTTGTTCAGATGTTGTGGATTAAGTACATTCAGTTCTGCTCTTTCTTCCCGTCTGGGCAGTCTGACTCCGTGTAGGTTTCATGGGGGTCTGTGCACATGGCAGTGCTGAATGGAAGAGCCCACAGTTTAATAGTATAAACTCACTCCCAGCTCATGCCAACCTCAGAGCCCGCTTCCCGGAGCGGCTGTCCGAACACGGTCTGAGAGCATAACTCCTCCTGGCTTTGTCTTCTGCCAAGTCCTTCGTACCAGAAGGGGGAGATGGCAAACCACTGAGTCCCTGGGAGAAGGCCCATCCCCGGCATGTTCTGCAACTCATCTCCTTTGGGAAACATCACCCTAATAATGGTGAGTGAGGATGACTCCCCCCTTCTGGATGATTTCCCCCTTCTTTCACAAACAGCAGACACCAGTGGCCTTCATTGAGCTACTGGGGTGCTCCGTTAACTCTCTGAGAGGGCCTGTTGGTCAACTGCTTCCCCCCAAGGTCCTCCCCAGGCCTCAGGATGCTCACACATCTTCACACAGGACCTGGGGAGGTCGGTGGCAGTTATCCTGGTGAATAGAGTCAAACCGGGTTTGCAGGGGCTGTAAACCCGAACTGTGGCCAAGTCTTGGAGAAAGGCTGTGTCCATCTCACACCCAACACCTGCTGCACCCACAGCCCGATGACTGCCCGGTCATCTCTTCCCACTCCTCGACTCTGGCAGAACAGGGATGGGTTTGCTGCCAACATACCACACAGTCCACGATTCTTAGGGTGTACATTCAAGATGGCGGGCTAGGTTGTGGCCTCAGGGGTCCAGAAAAGCCAACTATAAACTATAAACCTGGGAGCTGGAGAGCCAAGTCCACAGCACCCTGACAAGTCATGGTGCCTCGCTGTCTGTCCGTGCTGGGTCTGGGCACTCAGAACTGCCCAGCACCTGGTTGGCCGGCGTTCAGCAAATGTTTGTTGATGGACACAATGAGCAAGAGCCAGCAAGGTGGTCTCCCGGGGCCGAGAAAATCCAAGATAGGCACCGAAAATAGCCACACAGAGAGTGGACCGTGTGCTGGGGACACCAGCCCAGACCAGCTGGCGATGCGGAGTGGCTCAGCAATTCCGAAGCTTGCCGGGGCCACCGAGCTGCTGACTGTGCATAAGGCCTGGGAAAGGGCCAGCTGAGACCTGAGGAATACGGGAGTTCATTGGTCACGAAGATGGAGAAAATGTCCCCTGGCAGAGGCAGCTGCTCTTGCTAACGTGCACACTCAGGAGAGAAAGCCAGCAGGGAGACCCTGAGGGTGGGAGAGAGGTGTCCTGCGGAGGGAGGGGAGGGGACAAGGAGGGGTGAGCAGCGGTGGGGAAAAGGGCAGGACCAGGGAGGACGGGCCGAGGCAAACTCCCCGCTAAGAAGGACAAGGCAGGCCACCAAGTGCTCCTCCCCAGGACAGGGGCACCACGTGGGCGTGTGAGCCGATGGCTCCTCTGACCGCGCTGGGGACATATCAGTAGGAGGACCTTGGAACAAAGTTCCGGGGAAAACCAGGGAGTGGATTTCCCCAGCGCCCGGGGACATCACAGCCTTGTCTAGAGCAGCCAAGGACCCTTGGCCGTGCACTGGGAACAAGCACCTTGCGGCTCTCTCAGCACGTTCACGACCCTGAGCAGTTTTCGGGAGTCTTGTCGTCCAAAGCATCGGATGGGGCGCTGGAGGCATCCGGTCGTTTCCAGCCAAGCTCTATCCCTGAAGGCCGAAAATCTCACCGCAGATTAGCCAGCCCCGCGTGCTGGGGAAAGGCACCGGAATCCTCGCAGTACTTCTTCTTGACGTTTAGGAACATTTAAGGAATGGGGACTTAGCCCCTGCCTGTATGGGACGCTCCCTGAATTATACCATCAGCTGTTAAACCTCCCGTCTCCTCCAGGTGCTCATAAGGGGGCTCCAGGGGCCTCCCTGGCCCAGGCTGGAGCCGAAGGAGGAAGAGGAGCTCAGAAGAGGAGGCAAGTCAGTGGTGACGCCCAGGGTGACCGGCCCCGCAGCGGGTGGCTGCTGCAGGGCCACAGCCCGTGGACGACCTGGAAGCAGAAGTGGATACACTTGGAAGCCGTGAAAGGGAGCCCAACAGCACACACACGCTAAGACTCAGTAATAATATTTTCAAATGTACAAGAGGGCTTTTTTTTTTTTCCTTTCTAAGCAGGCTTTTCTGAAATGTATTCCACATCCCTTTTCTGTACCCCCGTTGGCACACACAGGGATGAGAAACCCGATTCCCGCTCTGGTCCTGTCTGTGGAAAGGAGAACAAGTTGCGCTTTCCCAGGCGAATAGGGACGTAAATTCAGCTGAAATGGTGCGTCATTAATCAGGTTTCAGGTCTGGAGAAATGATAGAAGACTGGGATCCCCATATTAAATGCATCAACTTACGAATGATTCATTTATTTATTGGGAAAAAAACCCACAAAAATGGTGGAAGAGAGCCAGTTATTTTTCATCCAACTCCTGCTTGATTTTATGATTGAAAACGGGAATGATTTAACAGAACAGGTCTACGCGGGGTGTAAGACGCAGGCACACTTCCTGTCATGCAAATGCGTGTCTGACAGCGGAGGCACCGGGGGTACCAGAAGGCACTTCCACATTCGGAGAGTGCGGGTGCATAAATCTGAGCGAGAGGGAGGCTCAGGGTCCATAAAGCTTGCCCGGCTCCCGGAGAAGATGGTGAAATAGAGTCTACCACGGCAGATCGGAAGGGAACGGATACTTTGTCTGGAGGCATCATGGGAAACTCCCGCTGACCCTCTGGCATGAGTGTTTATCTGTGTGACACGCACGGGGTGGGAAAGAGACGAGAGTCAAGCAGAATCCCGGTCCCTTCTCCCGACAGTAACCGGACACTTGCGTCATGGACATGGAAGTTCCTCCTGGACTCCAAGGCCAAGGAGCCCAAGGACCTTCTTGCTCCATTAAAAAGACAATTTTATCTGTGAAATAATGGAAACTGCCAGACTCGGGTATAGAAATGGACTATTTTACATATTTCATTTTGTGCAGAAATATGTTTTAAATGAAATACTACCTGACAGATAAATTACTTGGCTTTGTGCATACAACAGATTGATTTAGTGTCCCCAGCAGCCCAGATGGCTGGCGACACCTTTGGAGGTGCTGAAACATCTTAGCGCATGAAGGGAATTTCTGCAGTAATGCCAGACATTTGCCAAGTGACCCTGCTGTGTGATCTTCCTCTTTTAACCCGAGATACAAGTGGGCCGAGGTAACCTACACCTCCCTTCAAACAAAAGGATGGTGCTATGTCCTGTCACCGTGGCTTCACGGTGACCCAAATGGAAATGCTTGCACTGAGATCCAGAGCAATCAAAAGGCCCCTTCCAACCGACATGCTGGCAATTTGCGTTTTATAATTGTGGCCTTTATTATCTCTAATTTTAAATAATAATATGAAGAGGACAGCTGGAAATTTAGCTAGCTGCTCTCCTAATTCCCAAGAAGAACAGAAAAGCGCCGGCCCTAGAGAAACCTCTCTAGGCATGTATAGAGGGAAATTAACAGTCTATGCTGAAAACATGTTCTACAGAAGCAGCGTCCTAATAGTAATAATGAGGGCTAGGTGTCCAGACCATGGGACCATCCTACAGGTGAACCTATTTCATAATGAGAAACTCGTGGTACTAAATGACTTGGATGGGGGCCAACACAGATCTGCGCAATGCCAAGTGTTGCCTGAAGGAAACCATCCAAGAAACAAAACAAAGAACGGCGTTCTACAGTCGGACCAAACCTTCGGAGGAGGACAGCAAAGTGATCAAGGTGGCCCACATCGCTGCACCGGTGAGGCTCTGCAGGACGACATCAGCCCGACCCGAGCCCCAGGCCTGTGTGTAAGATCACAGAGTGTCTGGGCAGAGGGCCATGGAACCCATGTCCAGGACCTGAAGTCACCCTCAAAGCTCAAAATTTGACAAATGAAAGGAAAATTGAATTTTTGCGGGCGAGACTCTCGCGATCACTGCACACGCACACTCCTGCGTGGCCTTTGTCTACACCTTAGGCTGAAACCTGATGGTACGAGCTAACAGTGTAAAGAAGCCTTCAGAGGACATGCTCACGATAAATTATTCTGATGAACTTGTATCCACTTGAGGACGTGTTCCTACAGTTCCGGGCGGATCAATACAGCTAAACTTCTCATTCCAGTACCGAGAAGCAACCCTCAGACTCACAGACTTCTAGACATACTTCAGAGAAGAAAAGCAAACCTAGGGCACGTGGAACACTTTGAATGTTTGGCAATCAGTTGCCATGGGAAAAATATCCGTGACTATAAAGTACTTCTCTTTTCTTATCACAGTGTTTTTAGTTAAGTGAAATCAGACTGGATGGCCTTTCATGACGGATGGAGCAATTCGTTAAATTGATCTGAAATTTCTAAGCAGACAGGTGTTCAGCTCTTCCTGCCTAAGTCCCGCTGAAGGAGGAGGGAAGCTGCCTCGGTATCTAGAGTTTTGATCCAAATATAAAATAAACATCTCAGTAATATAGTCATCTGTAAATGATAGACGTAAATGCAGAAAGAATATAAAATAATATTACATAACGATAAAATGTTTATATTTAAATATGTATTATACATATTACATGTATATTATTATATTGGATATATGCATATTGTGTGCATATTGGATATATACTTATTATATGTATCCAAAAGGCTGTATCCAAGGGCATTCACTCTATCGGCTTCAGAAGAAGGTCTGCTAGGTGCCCTGCTGACGGCAATGTGCTGCTTTCACAAGCTGTTTCTCAGGACAACAGACTTCAGACCCCTTCTTAGAGTTCAGGAAGGAGAGCCAGGAAGCCTCAGTTTGCAGCATGTCAATGAGTCACAGCAAACGGTCAGGAGGAAACGTTTGGGACCAATGGGCCTGGAGGGTCCGTGGGAGTTGCCCCAAGCAAAATCCTGCCTATGGATGAAACTTGTTGATGCCTGTTCAACAGCATACAAGGCAGTGCGCAAAGTCATCCCTGGCCTAAAAGCTTGAGCCCTCACAAACCCAGGTTCCTTAGACGACTTCCCCAAACACAAGGAGGCCTTGTAAGAAGGATGACTTCCTTGTAGGTCTTCCCACAATTCCAGGTCCTTCACCACCTTCAGTCTGTGCCCCTGGATCTGCAGTGTGAACTTTTACCAACTGATTCTAGAGTTAAGAAGGCGGTTCTAATCTCATCCCAAGGAACTCTGCGGGGAAAAGGCCAAGGAGAATCTATCTTCCTGCTTTGTGGAAATAGCGAAACTGTCTCCTTCTTATTTGGGGGTGAGTAAAACACTGTGTGAGCCTAATGAAAGTCCTCTATAAATCAAAGTAGGATAACGTGATTTTCACGATGCTGAGAGAAGGGTACTTTTGAAAGAGTTTTTACAAGAAATATAATCAAAGAACAAAAGACGACATTTAAGGAAGGATCGGGCAAGAACATTAACTGAAATAGAAGATAAGGGAAGTAAAACAAATATATACTCTGATAAACACTGATACATGGTGTCCAAGTGGCCTGTTAGAGAGATCAGCTAAGAAAATTGCCTACTTGGAAAATCCCATGATGAAACAGCAAGACTGTGCTCAAGAGTTCTATAAAGTGGTTGGTAACTAAACACATATGCAAAACATATAGTTTTTTTTAATATAAGACTGAAAATATGATGAAAACAAAGCCTGTTAGATCTGTTGTGGTATCCACACTAACAGCCAATAAAATCAACGGGCCTCAGAGGAAGTCACAGAAGAAAGTTTAGAAATGCACATGGATATAATATATAATGAACTTGTCAGTTTTAAATCAGTGGCTACTGGATGATGATTTTTAAAATGCATGTACAATTCCTTAAGGGAAAAAGGAAAACAATTCTCTTACGTCACGGCACAGACTCTGCTACACATTAGGTGAAAAGATAAAATACAGTCATACAACTACACAAGATGTAGAATACAGTGTCAATTGCTATTTATCTGACCTTAAAACAGGGAAGTCTTTCTCAGCAGAGCACAAAGAAAGGAACCATTAAAAAAAAAAAAGACAGGTCAAACCTACATTAATAGTACAAAGAAACATCATAAACAAAACAAAAAGCCCACTATGTTCTGGGAAGTTTGTATCTATCACGTTAGGAAAAGTTAATACGCTTACTCTGTAAAGATTTCTTGCAAACCAATACAAAAAGATGAATAGCCCAATGGACAAATGAACAACACACAAAATAAAAAATGTGGGTAGTCAATAAGACGTTGCAAACATGCAATTGCCCTGCTAAGTGGAGGAAGGGGATGAAAATAAGAACCAATAATGTTTTGCTTCATCAGTGGTCACTGTTTTTAATGAAGACAATTTCTTTGAGGATTTGGTGGAAGGAGGCATTCTCACAGATTGTCAGCAAAAGCCTTACGGGACTTACTGTTAGACCAACGTGGGGGGCAAGTTGTTAATACAATGTGAAAGGGGCACACGCGCTTTTAACAAAGGAAGTCTGCTTCTAGGCTCTCAGAATTGTGCAGGATGTTCAACAAAGTTTTCTTTTTGACAGTGATCCTGGGAAACAACAGGAATGTCCCACGACAATGAACTAGTTAAACTGGTAACCGTATATGCGAAGGACAGAATGTACTCTTAGCATTGAAAATCATCTCCCCCAAGAATGTTTAAGAACAAGAGAAGCCAATTTACTCGAAGAGGTACACAAAATCTTAGCCCAGTTTGATCCATACGTGCAAAAAGAAACACTCCCATGTATGACTGTTCATCTTGGCTCTTTTTCAGCCAAAAAACATCTTTGGATTTTTCCCAACTTGGGACAAAGAACTTGTATTGCTCTTCGAGCCAGAAGGCTTAAGTAAGTTAAATGTTTTGGATAAACAAATACAATTAATTACACCTCCTATCACCATACTAGACTCTTTCTTCTACTGCAAGGATCACAGTTCAAAACAAGTCAGTGGGCTTTGGGAGTGTCAAGCCAAGTGCAAACACTGAGCCACGCTTTTATGTGAACTTGGGCAAACGGCAGACTCCGCAAACTTACACTTGGGGAGGAGTCCTTAAATGTGACCGTTCACTGGAGTCTCCATTTAGTTCATATATATGAACATAGGAAAGGGATATTATTTCATTCGTTTTTCATGCCACTGTGAAACAGGGCCAGAGGACCACAGCCCTGGATGGTCAGTGGTCAGGAGACCACAATGTGAGAAATCCTATTCCAGTGACAAATTGGCTTCATGGGTTTGTGGTCTTCCCTGCTGGAGTTTTCTTTGGGGTCGATCACTTTGTACTTGTGAAAGGGTGCCCAGAGCTTGGAGCAAATGTAGATGAGGCACGTTGACGGGTACAGCCACTCCTGTTCAGGCGTCACCATGTCCTGCCGGAAGGAAGAGAGCGCACCTGGGTCTGTAGACTAAGAAGGGTTTTGACAGAGCTGGAGAGATACTAAATGTACCGAAGCTTCCTCACCCAACCTGCCAAGGAGGCACTATTTTCTTACTTATGAAGGGTATCACCAAGCATTGTCAGTTTTATTTATAAACTTAAACAGGCTATTAGGATAGAAAAGAAAAATCAAAAGGCCATGTAGAAGGAGGTAGAAGCAAACACACCAAGCAAATAGACAAATGGAGTGACTGGGATTCTGTGCCACATTTAGATCTGTAGAGCGCCCAGATCCTAGCAATAAAAATTAGACATAAAATTGACATATTTCCCAGGAACTCGATACATGGGCTGGGTTGCCAAGTTCTGCTATAATTTCACATACAGCAAAAACATCACTAGGAAAAGGCAAATGAGGCGTTTTGATCTATGAGCTCAAGCTTCCATGTCTAGGATATCCTGAATGTTCTCATCTGACTTGAGAAAAAAAAAATTTAAACTAAATCCAAGCCAACAGGAAATTTGCACTTTTTCATATCTGAGAGCCAAATGAGCTGCTGAAATACAAAGTAAGGGTTCAAAATGCGTTCACGGGAGTTTGATCACATGCAGACTTTGCAAGGGGGTTGAGCAGGGTGTGACGCGATCCTCGAGTCGACCATGTCAGAGGAACCGAGAAGAGAAAATAAGGAACGGATGCCAGTTTTGGCACTTCGCAGTTCCACTTGGCAAGTGCACTCGGGAGGCTGGAGGGAGCTCAGAACATGAGGTTGGAAAAAGAAATGCTCGGAGGCCCACGAACAGCCCTCCGCCACCAGGGAACGCGCCCCACTCATCCTTCAGCGGCCTTTCCAGCAAGCTTTTAATTTCAGCAGGAACGCGGGGCACTGACGCAGTGCTTTTGAGTCTCAACTGGTCTCAGATTTTAAAATATTAAGCCAAATACGCAATTTAATAATGCAGAAGAATTTAATTTTGAGTCCTGACTGCAGATCAGTGTCAAAAGAATTCTTGAACAAGGAGTGGAGGCGAGGGAGGGGACGAGAGCTGTTGATGAGTTTCCAAGCCTTTTGAGGCTGGTCCAGACATCATTCCAGGGGGCCGGCCCCGGGGGGCTCTGGCTGCACTTCCCAGGGTCTACCTCCCAGCAGTGTTATTGTTAATCAAGGAGTTCCTCACCTCCTTGGACCTGTACAGCGGCTTGTGCTGACGAGCACAGCTGGACAAGAAGATGCCCCATGAAATCACTGCCTGCTCTGCCCTCAGGAGGTGGCAGGTCCCGAAAACAGAGAAGGGCATCACAAGGGGGGGCAAGCAGAAACCCACTCCCACAGCGTCCAGGGGGATATCATGTCCACAAAGTAAAAGCAGAAATTCCCCAATTCAGCGTGAGACAAAAGAAAGGTTTTTGAGGACCATATACTGCAAGAATTTTATATGATTACTTAATAGCAATCAACAGGATTTATCTCTTCATATCGAAAGAAGAGCTTTGGGGTTTAAAACCCCGGAAGGAACCAGTCTGCCCTTCCTGTGTCCACACCCAGGGTCCTGACAGCCATGTGGAGGTGGGGGGTGGTCTCCCGTTCAATCGCTGCCCTTTAGGATGGACTAGGCAGCAGGTGCCACAGCATGAGAAGCTGGTGACCAGCCACATGGCTGTCTCTGGGTGGGCCTTTCACACACGTTGTCTTCCTCAACCCTCAAGCAACCTCAGCAGTGGAAGAGGAGACTTGGCCCTCCACACCATCCCCGCATTCCTCTCTGCGCATGCTCCCTTCCACGGCATCCCCCGGGGGACTCGCGCTGGGACCGCATCGTCCCCCTCTCCCTGCTTCTCTCTCCTCCAGCCACGCTGACCTGATCTTAGAGCCACGCCCCAGGACAGACCCTTTGTTCTCGCTGCTCCCTCAGCTCCTGCCAGAGCTCCCTGTGGCCAACGCCCTCGTTTCTTCCAGGTTTTTAGCCAAAAATTATCTCTCTGGTGAGTCCATCCCTGGCCACTGCTCTTTCCTCCTGTCTCAACATTTCCTTTCTTCTGCTCTTTAGTCTCTTCTTACTGCCCTTTGCTGTTTTCCTAATAGGCCATGTACCTTGCTCACTTACCCCTTTTTCTACATTCCCCACTGCACGGTGAAGGCCAGGAGCTTGTCTATTTGATCCCTCCCATGGTCAGAAGTCGCAACCACATCTGGGACACGGTGCACCCTCCATAAATATCTGTGAGCTGAATCCTTGAGAGGCCGGGAAAATGCACACACATTTAGCCATTGGGATCCCCGTTTGCCCTCACGTCTTTCATATCTAACTGTCCCCACGTGAGCTGATCACAGTCTGTGGCCGCTCTTGTCACTGTCGCAGGACAACCGCCCTGACTTCACCCTGAAACTGGAGCATAGTTCATCTTACCTCTGGGTCACCCGCGGTGGCTCCCTGGACTTTTCACGTAGCTCGTCCTCCTGCCGTCCGTGCCGTGTTTGTAGGGCCAGCCGAGCTCCAGGTGTAGAACACCTTGGCTTCTCCATTCTCTGCTTTACAGCAGCCAGCAAGCCCTGTCGGTTCCTCTTCTCCATTTCCTCTGGAAACCACCCTTCCCGTCACATCTCCATGGTCACTGATGTCATTCCCAACACACCTCCTTTCAGCAAAGGAGCAGATACGCAGGCTTCCCCGCGAAGGCTGTCCCTCCCAGCCCTGGTCCCCGGCCGCGGCTTGTCAGGGACGGACCATGCAGCAGGATCCACGCAAGCACGGGCTCTTCGTGGAGGGCGTGGCAGCAAGAGAAGAAGGTCCATCTGGTCGGGGATCATAGCCACACCCTCATCCTTCCTCGTCCTGCTCTTGCCCGGGAGCATGACGGCTGTGGGGACACCGAGAAGGCTTCCCTGTCCTTTAGATGCCAGTAGGTTTGGAAATCTGCAGCAGGATACTGTAGGGAAGAAGAAGGGTGAAAGCCAAGTGCACATTCCCCTGGCCAGTGTGTGAGACGCCTCTGGTCCCAGGCCACAAGGACACGCTGCTCTCAAAGTGACCTGCTCCCTATGGACTAATCCTGGAGTCCCAATTCTGGGATCTGCTCCTCCCTGCGGTCCCTGGGGCTCACAGGTGGTGCCCACCCGCGGCCCCTGACCCGGGGCTACCGTACACCTGAGCATCCCTTCTATCCTCACCTGTGTCGCCTTCTCTAGAGGGAGACGTGTCCCCCTCAGCTTCCCAAGTGTGTGTGCCACGTGCTTTCTGCTGAGGCAGACTCACAGTCACACACGCACACTGATGACATGGGCATTGGGTAGCAAATACACAGGTTGTACAACCTTCTGTACAAGCCCAGGGAGTCTGAGCACCCCTCTCTTTAGGTGACCAATCAGCAGTGCGTGTGAGGACATCAGTCAAGGTCAACAGGGCCACATTGCAAAAGGTAGGGCTGTGTCACCCTTGTAGTGGACATGAGGCCACTAAGAACCTTCTAAACCACGGATGGACTAAGGAACGGCCCCGAAGCTTTGATCACGGACTCGTCCTATGAGCAGAGCCCAGGAACCTTGCTGGGAGCCTGTGGCCAGCCTGTGTGAGTGGGAGCTCGCTCCGAGACACGTGAGCCAGCCATCACCTCGGATAGCGCCACCCGCAGCAACAACTGTGCCTTCTAGCGCTCACCCTGTTCTTGCAAACACCCTGTCAGAGGACACTCTGTTAGCAGGCCAGTGTCTGCACCCACGAAATCCCACTTGTGTTCTGTCTGGAGCAAGAACCTCTGTAGGCCAAAATTCAGACACAATGATGGAGCTGGGACAATATGCCCACTTTCCATCAAAACCGAAGCGGCATGTCCCTGCTATATCGAGGTCTCCTAAGAATACAGCAGAAGAATGAGCAGGCCGATCCCAGAAAAAGAAAGGCAAACGGTCCATAAGCATATGCAAACTGACTCACGATGAGTGAAGTGGAAATGGAGACCAAACCAGAATACCACTCCTTGCCTATGGGCAGTCAGCATTAGCAGTGATGTTCACGTGAAATTCTGGGGCCATGTTATAGTTGTAGGATGAAGTTAAGAAGCGAAAAGTGAAATCTTTCCATGGAAGAGAAAATACACGTAAATTCCAAGACACTAATATTCCTGAATGTAAACTTTGAGCTGTAATATCAGTATGAACTCATAATTTATCCACGAAGAGGCCCCAAAGGCGAGGGGAGCCCAGTGACAATGAGCACCCGCAGCATCTGGGCCGTGACGTACACCTCCTCCCGAAGCTGGGATCCCATGGCTGATTCCAGCTCCGAGGTCAGGAGGCAGAGGGTGAAACCGGGTCTCAAACACTTGCCGAGTAAGAAAGTATCGAGAGAGGCGTCTGGGAGGTACGGTGGGTGAAGGCCCTGGCTCTCAAGTTTCAGCTCAAGTCATGATCTCAGGGTCATGAGATCGAGCCCTGGGATGGGCTCCGTGTTGAGGGTGGAGCCTCCTCGAGATTCTCTCTCTCCTCCTTCTCTAAAAAAAGAATTAGAAGAGAGAGAAGAAAAGAAAAGGAAAAAAGAAAGAGAAGGGAAGAGAGAGAGAAAAGGAAGTATTTGGAGATCCATGAAGGCCGGTCTCAAATGCACATGGGCCAGCCTGAAAGGATTCTCACTGCCACATTTGAGACAATTATTTGAGCATCAAGAAATGATTATAATATTTGTAACTGAATCAAAAAATGAAGAAATGATCATTTTTACATCCTATGGGAGGCTGTGTGTGTGTGTGTGTGTGTGTGTGTGTGTGTGACTGAGAGAGACACAGAGAGACAGGGACAGAAGGAGAAATAGTCTCTTTAGAAGAAACTCTAGCTTGTTGAAAAGGAACAGATAGAATTTTAAAGACCACTGTTCTGTGTACTGTCGGGTTCAATCAGCATTTTTATTCTTTCTCTCTCATTCATTAAGTTTTCCCAATCCACCTATTAGGCTTTCCAAATTCTCCTGCTAGCCCCCTGAGAGCGGGATCCCCTGCACCAGGCTGGCCCAGGAAGAGGCAGGGCAGTGCCTCACTGCCAGCCGAGGAGGCTCCAGGCCAGCCCGCCTGGTGGGAAGTGTTCCAGGAGGTACTCACCAGACGTATAATTTGGTCCCTGTTTCTAGGAGTTGTTCCTTAAAGGACACTGGCCTATATACACAAAGACGCCTATAAAATGGGGATTAATTTACATTGTTGGTGAAAACACATATTAGAAACTAGCCTGTAAAACACAAGGATTACCAACCAAACACTTTAATTATAAAGGATGATGTAGCATTTTATAAAGGTAAAATATAAGAACAAGTCATTCCTGTTTTTAAAAAAATCTCAATTTTTATTTCACAGGAGAAATAATTGATTCATCAAGATTTATCAACTGATGTTAAAACCATTAGGTGAGAAGGCAAGCAAGTACTGTCAGAATATGCCCCCACAGAAGTCAGGAAGAAAAAGGCGTCTTTATTACAGAAAGACATGGTGGTGGTGATCCTAAGCAGCATCGGTAAGGGTAGGAAGTGATTATGTTCCCTGTGAAATACAGCCGTAGGAAGTTCTACTGTTTTTCTAATCACTGAACTTGAATCGAGTCTTTAGACCTAGCCACAGCTTCTAGGAGATGCAGGGGATAGAGGGACATCCTAAACACTACCATAAAGAAGCCATCAAATGAAGTAAAAAGTGGGACTTTTGATTTACAGTGATGTGGTCTTTTCAAAAAATCAGTGTCCTTAACAAAGAAAAGAGGAAGGGCCTAATCTAGATGAAAGGACACTAAGAAGTTATGACAACCAGAGTCATTCATGCTCCTTGATGGGTTCCTATCTGAGAGAGGAAGCCATGAGACGTTTTGGGAAGAACTGGGGAACACCCATGGTCCAAACAGTAGGTGAAGGGAATTATCATTAATTTTTGTAACTGGGATAATGCTTCTTTATGTAAGAGAATGTTCTTAGTTTGGGGACAAAATTAAAATGGTGTGCCAATTGATTTACGGAAGCAATCATGTCTGTACTCATTTTCAAAGGGTTTGGCTGGAACAATAGCAACAAATAGCTAGAGAAAAAGCAAATGTGGAAAATATTAATAATTATTGGGTTTGTGTGGCAAGTGTTTGGGCAATCATTGGATTATCCTTTCCATTTTTCTCCATGTGTGAAAGATGTCCAAGCTAGCCTGGGAAACATGAAGGAGCACCTCGTTATTTGACGGGGACTCCTAGGATAAACCACACAAACTGAGCATCAGAATGTCCAGGTAGAGAAGGCTGCCTGCGTCACACTCGTCACAGGTGGGAAATAGTTTCATAATGTTTAGAGACAAAGATGCTGGAATTGCTAAACTAGCCTGACACATAGTGTTAGATGTTAGATCATTGCTTACTGAATCACGTATCGATGGTAGACATGCCAGTAGGAACCACCTCTGGACTATGTGCTTCCTAATAGAAACCAGCAGACCACCCTGGCCCATGCATTCCTTATCAGCATATACAGTGTGAAATTAGACGTCTTACTTGGGTTTGCATATAATCCTGGTATTAGAGTGTTTTAGACAAAATTGCATGCACTGTCACATTCCAGCACGAATCTCCCTAGAGCATGTCTTTGTTCTGTGTTCAAAACCGTGGCTGACTCTTCCTTCCCTGCCGAAGAGGACAGCCACTATTGAGTGCAGCATCATAGTCCCTCCCTGGACCTAAACCACCTTTCTGGACACCTTTCTTTCGCTTCCTGTCTGTGCTCTGTGACCGGCTGCACTGGGCCACCTGCCATTTCTTCAAATGCAACTTCTGTACTCACATCCTTGCCCACTGACTCCCTCCGGATGCCACTTCCTCTCCAACCCGGTGGAGGGCGCACCTGGGAGTTAGGGCTCCGTGGAACGGAACTGGTTTCACCACTGACTGGCAGTGTAAGGAAGTCACCCAGTGCTCTGGACTTCAGTTTCCTCTCTACATAATTAACTTACAGATCGTACCTACTTTAATTTACAAAGTGGTTGCAAGAATTAAAAGAAATAATCTCATGTGACCAGAACTGTGTTAATACATTTATGTACGGGCTTAATTCATGGTACCTACCTAATCTCTATTTATCAGTCATCTCTCTATCTACCTATCATCTAGCTAGCTGGCATCACATCACATCCACAAATCAGTATTTGATAAATGTCTATTGAATAGATGAATAGAAGAGTTAAAACAAATCAATATTCAGGGGCCCCAATTGTGTAGTGACACCAGACCAAAGCCAGAGGGTTATGATCTGAATCCATGATCCCCCCAAGATTGTCCTGGACAGATTCCCTAGGTCCTGTTTCTGGGGTCCTTTGGTAGGGTAGGTTGGAATGAAGTGCCAGCAAGACATTCTTTGAGGGGCTCCTGAGATGCCCCAGAAGCCAGAGGACTCTTGCAAGGAGAAAGCACATGCCTTGATCTCAACCAGCCCACATAGGAGGGAACCCAAGTATTCAGCCAGGTCCTAATTCTAATCTTGACCCAACATAGAAACAGAGCAAATTGTGATATAGAAATCGACCAACTTCTTCCAACTTCTGCAACTTCTGCAAGAGAAATAGACCAACTTCTGATCTTGACTTTGGACCCAAGTTTAGATAATTGTAGAAAATTTTCTGAACTCATGGCATCCCCTTGCCTAGTCTATCCTTACTCCCCTTCAGGACACAGTTGCTCTGAGAACTTTGATATCTCTACCCTTAACCCTTCTACCTTGTTTTCTGGCCCAGGCTAGAAATGAGTGATCCTTTTTTTCCCCACCACGCCCTGTACTTCCCTCCAGCATTTCTCAGTTTGTGTTACTTGGAAATGTTGGACTTCTCCATTACTCTGCTCCTTACGGCATGGGCTCCTTGAGCTGGGACGCTATGCATGGCCGTCTGCCCGGAGTTTAGCACAGAGCCTGGCACATGACAGACAGTAAAGGACCATTAGTGGAATTGGCAACAGTTGGCAAGAGGCACGTAGGAAATATCCCTGGATGGTGATGGTGACGTTGATGATAAGCCCATGTAGCTTGGCCAAGCTTAACTGGAAGTATCCAGACTGAAGTCATCTTGGGAAAAACAAAGCCAGAATGAGCACCATGCACCTGGCCAGAAGTGGAAGAAGTGAGTGAATATCACTTTGCCATCTCTCTGCAGGGCAGCCTGGGGGGAGCTGGTGCCTCCTCCGTCACGGGAGCCCAACCACTGGCGGGTGTTCATTCATGCATCTGTGCTCCCAGAACATCGCCGCAATGTGGGGCCACTTCAGAGCCATTTGCAAACAGATTACATGCAAGATGCCATGTTCCAAGAGAGCTGGGAGCAAGTCCACAGCTTAATACAAAAGCAATGTGTTCCCTTTTGTTCTGCTTTCTCTTCTCTGTAAAACTTACTGCTCCTCAAATCAGACATGTATGAAGCTCTAGGGCCTAGGAAACTTAGGGAACATAAAGTCTGCAGAAAATTGTTGAAACAGGAATGCCAGTGAGTTTTCAGCAGATTCTACATGTTTGTAGCACTCTGTGTATGGGAGTCTATCTGGAGCAAGTTCCAGGAATGAATTCCAAATGACCTGGAAGGAATCCTAAGTGAAGAGGGACATAGACCTTCCAAGTTCCCACTTCACTCACAGGGGCAAGAACAGGAAAGGGGAACAAAAGCCAATAAAGCCAACTCAAATCAGAGTCAACCTGAGGACTCAGCTCTGTCCCAGGAACCAAGAGGCCGACGCTGTGCAGTGTGAGCTGTCTGTGGGCTAAGTTACCACCAAGAACAGTTTTCTGGCCAAGGGGATGAGCTTCTGTGGCCTCTGAACTTTGGTTCTAGCCTGCATAAGGATTACCTGAGCTCTTATTAAGATGGAAGTTTCCTGTGCCCAAACCCAGAGCCTCCACTTCAACAGCCTGGGGTGGTTCTCCAGAATCTTCGTCCCAGATGTTCAGATGGGAATATTGGAAAATGTCCCCTTTGGCCTCAAGAACCAGAGACACAGAATGCTCTTTTGGTCCAGAGGCCATCTCCGTCCTTCCAGATCATTAACACGGCCTTTCCCAGAGAGCTCAGAAACTCCAGCATCCACCTCCTCTCGCCTTGCAAGGAACACACCCAGGAATAAGGTGAGCCTGGAATGGAGCGGAGGGCTCCATGTCCCCACACTGCTTTCTGAGCCACCTACGAACAGTGGCACTCACCTAACTTAGATTCTGACCTCCGGCTATAGCACCTGTTACCCTGCCTCGCTGGGTCTCATGCATGTCCCCAGGGGGCTACAAACCCCTTGAGGACAGGAGCTGTGCACCCTCATGTGTGTGAGCCCCTGGTGCGTGGCACAGCAGAGCACGCATCAAACCCTGGCAGGTCTGGTGGATGGACGCTAGTCAACACTCACTTTCATCACTGACTAACGATGGACCACACAGGATTTCTTGAGTGTAGCTCCTGCATCCACTGTGGCCAAGGGTGGCCTTGCAGTGACTGCTCTGGAAAGTCAGGAACAGGAGAAAAAGCTGTTATGCCCGACGCTTCGCTCTTCGGTCACAAATCTTGGAGAGAGACCCAGGTGTCATGGAATTTGCCCTCTTGTCCGAAGGGAAGATTAATTCAGTGTCCTGGAATGACCAAACAGTGTTTTATACTTAATGTCTTTTAATCAGTGAATCCAGTAAATACTCCATATGAAAAGATTTATAACATCTCATGACCGCCGTCGGTCCGGCTCAGACCAGCATCTCTCCTGAAGGGAACCAAGGCATCGTAGCGCATGGGCGCCGAGACATGGCTCATGTGAATGATACCTCATCAGATTTTAAGGGGAAAATGTCAATCACATTAAAGACTTCAACGTTTTTGCATAATATTTTCACCGTCAGGTGCTACCAATGAGGCTAAGTAGCACATGAATAAGAATATTTGATTTATAACACAGTTCGACGTTTATTAAAACTTCCAAAAATTCTGTGAGGTGAGAATTAGCAACTTGTTTAACACATGATGTGACTCCGACTCCGTCACTTTCGGCCATCTTCTGAACTCCCAGCTCTGACTCGCTCGCTGTCCTGAAATCTCAGAGACATGCTGTCCAAAGCTCACTGCCTCGTGGCCATTTCCTAACCATGGCCTCCTGGAATGTCAAAGCTGGAAGGAGGCCCATAAAAAAGGCTTTAAAAATATCTAATGGAAAGTAACTTATGCACATGAGAAAAAAATTAAACTGCAGAACAGGGTACAAGAGGGAAAGATAGTCTCCCCCCTTCCCCAGCTGTGACACTTCTCTGTCAGATATGTCCCTCGCTACTTTCTCACGTATCTGTCAAGCAGGTGCAAACATATTTGTGTGTGCACACATACAGATCTTACTGATTTACACAAGTGGAACGTATTATGTATAGTGTAGTGAACTCTCAACTTTCAACTGAAGACACAACTTGGAGATAATGTTCTCTATCAAGGGGTATAGCTATAAATATGCATTTTATGGTATTTTATTTTATGGATGTAAGAAAAATTATTTAATGAGTACCCTACCACTGGACAACTATTTTTTCTTCTATTTTGTTATATTAAAATGAATATTCTTATACATTTTTTCCCTTTTTTGAGTAAAGTTGACCCACAATGCTACATTAGTTTCAAATGCACAACCCAGTGATTCAACATGTTTCTGAGTGCCTAATAATTCCTGGGCAAAAGGAATGTAGATAATTACCAATTGTCTCTAAAGAGGAAGCAAAAATGTATACCTCCATTAAAATTAAGTGTACATGGGGCACTGGGGTGGCTCAGTGGGCTAAGCCTCTGCCTTCGGCTCAGGTCATAGTCTCAGGGTCCTGGGATCAAGCCCAGGAGAAATAACAGTTGAACTATTTCTAAGTTCAATTGAAAGCATTATTCTACAGATTTAATAAACATGACATCCCCTAACAGGGTAAATGAAATACACACACACACACACACACACACACACCTGGGCACATCACAGAAAAGCTGTTCAAAACCAAAATTAAAAAGAAAAATTTTGAAAGCAATCACATGGAAGAAGAGAGTACATTAAACCCATGGAGAAAAATAGATAATGATGACTGACTTCTCAACAGAAAAAAAAAAAGAAAAAAGAAAATGAAGGCCAAAAGATAAAGGGATGACATTTTTAAAGTGGTGGAAAGAAAAACTGTTAATTCCCCATTTTATACCCATTGCAAGTATCTCTGAAAATGAGGATGAAAGGGGGCGCCTGGGTGGCTCAGTTGGCTGAGCATCTAGCTCTTGGTTTTGGCTTGGGTCATGATCTTGGGGTTCTGGTATCAAGCTGGGTCAGGCTTTGAGCTCCACATGGAGTCTGTTTGTTCCCCTCCCTCCCCCATCTCATGCTCTCTCTCTCTCTCAAATAACTAAATAAATAGTTAAAATCCTCAGGAAAAAAAATAAAATAACATGAGGATGCAAACAAGACATTTTCCTTGAAATAGGAGTGCAGGAAAGATGTTGGCATGATTCACAATCAGAAATAAAAAAGGAGGCTCTTCATGAATAATAAGGAGAGAATATCAAAACTTGGAAATACTGAAAGGAATGAAGAGTACTATAAATGGTAAATATAAAATAATATAAATAAAAATAAGTTGCAAATATATGGGTAAACATGAAAAACCATTTTTCGTTATTAGTTTATTCTCACTTAAACATTATATCATGAGATTTTTAGCATATGTAAAATGTACAACAAAAAGTGTATAGAATAGAGTAAATTTAAATGGAATGATACTTGAAGGTACTTATATTGAAATTTATAAAATGTTACATGGAACAACTATAGAATAGAAATTATTTTAAATTCCCATGAAATATTCACCAATGAAAACAAATGCAGGACCATAATAATAAAATCCCAGTAAGTTTTTTAAAGTTTGATGATCTTATATTGTATATTCTTTGGCTAAATCAGAGCATAATTTGAAACATATAACAATAAGATATTTGTTTAAAACCCCAAATACTTTTTTTATTATTTTTTAAAAGATTTTTATTTATTCATTTGAAAGAGAAATCACAAGTAGGCAGAGAGACGGGCAGAGAGAGAGGGGAAGCAGGCACCCCGCCAAGCGAGAGCCTGATGTGGGACTCAATCCCAGCACCCTGCGATCATGACCTGACCTGAAGGCAGAGGCTCAACCCACTGATCCACCCAGGTGTCCTTTTTTTTTTTTTTAACCCAAATACTTATAAGTTACATAATACACCTTTCAATAAGACATAGAAGAAAGAATCATGGCAAAATATTTTGAATGAAATTATAATGAAAACAAACATCAAAACCAGTGAAATACAGAAAAAGCAGCATATAGTATATAATTTGTGGGGGATTTTGTATATATTACCAAAAATTGGTTTGAAATCAATGATATTTCCTTCTTAAGAATCTAGGAAATGAAGAGCAAATCAAACAAAACTACCTATAGAAATAAAAAGTAAAATTCTGGTGTATGATTAAGATAATAAAAAACATTAAAAAATTAACATGGATAAATTTAGTTTATTGAAAATATAAATTAAATCAATAAATCCTGAGCAAGACTAAGAAAGAGGAAAAATAGAAAAAAAGTAGAAAATATTTACCAACCTCAAGAATGAGAGAAAAGATGTTATAAATTAATGACTCATGCCACAGCTATTAAAAGAATAGTATATGAAAGTTGTGAACAACTTTCTGCCAATAAATTGTACAAATTAGAAGCAATGGAAAAATTCCTTTAAAAACATAACAGCAAAACTGACACAAGAAATTTTAGAAGTCTGACTAATTAAAGCAATTAGACTTATGACAAAAAACTACCCCACCCCATCACCACCACCCTGTGGCAGGTCCTGCCCCAAATACATAAGAGTGAGATGAGCCCAGATGTACACAAACCCCCTCAGAAAACAGAGCAACTCTTTAACTCATTTTCTCACAACTCTAATACCAAAAAATGAAAAAAGTATTACAAAAAAAGTAAGAATTAACATTTTTCAGAAACATATACATAAATATAGTTAATAAAACATTAATAAATCCAATTCAGCAACATATAAGAGGGATAATATAGTACTATATCCTAAGCAAGTGGGATTTATCCCAGGAATGCAAGGTTGGCTTGACACCTGAAAATACATTAATATGGTTCACCACATTAACAAAATAATCAAAAGATGCAAAAGAAAGTGGTTTGAAATTCAACACAAATTAATGATAAGACAAAATCACTATGTCAAACCATAAATTGAAAGGAATATGTTCATTTTGATAAAGGGCTTTTACAAAATATATCTACATCTATTATCACATTTAATGATAAGTTGTTGAATAATTTCCCTATAAGATTATTATAAGGTAATCATATCTGTTCTTATCACTTCAAGTCAATAGAGCAATAAAGCAAGAAAAATTCATAAAGTTTAGAAAGGAAAGAAAAAAAATTCCTTTTTTTTTTTTTTGCAGTTATTATGAACATGTATGTAGAAAATCCTAAGGCTACAAAGCCATTGTTGGAGTAAGTAAGTGAATTGAGCAGGATCACAGGATAAGGTCAACATAAGCCATCTGGCTACGGCTACATATATACAAGCCACATGCAAATGGAAACAGTTTAAGAAATGGTACCATCCACATTAGCATCAAAAACCATAAAATATTTAAGAATAAATTCAATAAAACCCATGCTAGATCTGCGTACTAAAAACTGTAAAAATAATTTCTGAAAGTGGCACCTGGATGGCTCAGTTGGTTAAGCATCTGACTCCTAATTTTGGCTCAGGTCATGATCTCAAGGTCATGAGATTGAGCCCTCCATCGGGCTCTGGGCTCAGCAGGAAACCTGCTTAAGATTCTTCCTCTCTCTCTCTCTGTCCCTTCCCCCTTTCACACTCATGCTCCCTCACTGTCAAATAAATAAATAAATCTTCTAAAATTTTTCTGAAAGAATTTAAAGATCAAATAAATGGAAAGATAAAGTTTAGGGATTAGAAAACTCAAAATTACCAAGATGTCAATGCCCCCACAAGTTGGTCTATAGTTTCAATGCAAACCCAATCAAAATCCTAGCAAACATTTCTATAAATATTAACAAGCTGATTCTAAAATGGATGCAGTAATCTCAAGACTCTAAGATAGCCAAAACAAATTTTTGAAGATTTATCTCTTTATTTTGGGGGTGGGGGAGCAAGCGGGAGGAGGGTAGAGGGAGAGGGGGAGAGAGAATCTTAAGCAGATAACCCACTGAGCATGGAGCCTGACATGGGGCTCAATCTCATGTCCCTGAGATCATGACCTGAGTTGAAATCAAGAGTCAGACACTTAATCGACAGAGCCACCCAGGAACACCTAGCCAAAACAATCTTAAAGACAAATAGAGTTGGAGAATTTTCACTACCCAATTTTAAGGCTTGCTATAAGCTGTAGCTTCCAAGGCATTGTGGTTTTGACATATGGATAAAGAAATAGGTCAATGTAGCAGAATCAGCCCAGACATAGCTCCAGAGATATGTGTTTCTATGAATTTGGTGAAGGTCCAAGGTAATTCTACGGGGAAGCATGTTCTTTAGATCTGGTAGGTCAGAACAATTATATTCCTTTCTCCAACACTTCTTTATTTTAAAACTAAAAATCTGCAGTATGTATGGACACAGAAGGGAATGTATTAGTTACATTTTTTATAATATATGATAGTTCTACTGTCGGCTTTTATAACAGAGTCAAAATCGTTACATTAGGAGCCTCCCAATCAGTGAAAACGTGTGCAAAGATTTCACGTGTAAATGGGCAGGTGTTTCCTAATACTGATCAATCTCAGAACTTTCTTTCTTTCTTTTTTTGTTCTTAAACAGGACACTTAACATCCCAAGAAGTCAGTAACACACACGCACACACACACACACATGCACACACTCATACACATGTAATTCCAACACCATCCCCAGAGTTTCAGGCGAAGGGACCAGGGTCTCACAGGTAAGTGACGCCTGGGGTGCTTTGGAGAGGCACTGGCCCGAGGCCCGTCTGCTCCAGGCCAATGTGGCTCTGGCTCCGTCAGGTCCCCGTTGAGGAGAGTGGTATTTCATTTCCAAGAATGCTCTCTGCCCATGACAATTCCACTCCCCAAAGAATTTTCACTGAGTCTGAGAAGAAACACAAAATACGCTTCTGTGTTCCTCTGGAATTGTTGCCACATTTTCCCCTTACAAGGGATGCATTTCAAAGCCTTCAATTAAAGTGGGGAAAGGGGGTGTTGTTGTTGTTGACATAAACATCACGTGTCCGGGCACACAACAAATGATGAAAAGAGGCTTATCCCGTGCAGACCCGGGTGGCGGCAAGCGCGTGGTCAGAAATGCTGGCCGGTATTCGGGGACTCTAGAAGGTGCCCTGAATCTGCGAATCTTGGCCTCAGAATGCAGTCCTGTCCCCCACCTCAACCTCTGCCCAGACACCCGCTCCCATCGGCCCTGGCTGGAATTTAACTCCTCGCGTGGAAACTCCCTCACAGCAAAATGTACACGCTCTGTGATTTTGGAAAATCTCCTTCTGTTGTGTGAACCGATTGTTCGAAAACAAATGAACCCCAAAACCATCAGATCAGGCCCATTTCCTCTCCCTGCTGCCTGATCCCAAAAGTCAAAGATGGGGGGAGTTGTCCCCTGCGGACTTGACAGTCCAAGTTAGAGAAGGGAAAGCGGTGTGGGAAATGGCTTGGTTGTACTCAGGGCTTGGAGAAGACCCAATGGCAGAGCGTCCCCTGGGGCGTGGGCTGGAAACGTGCTGAATGAGCTGGCCAAGGAGCCCTGCCTCCTCCCAGCACATGTTTTCCTACTTTCTTCCTAATATATAGCTGGATTACTGCTAAGGCGTGAACAGTTCTGGAACTCCTCCCCACCCCCGAAGACTCAGCCAGGCCACCCCGTGTTTTACTTGAAACATAAAGTACTCGGAAAGACAAACCTGCACGATGGTTACAAGGGCACCAAGCATGAACAATAAAAGTTCACCTGTGCCTCATCTGGAGCTTTCCAAACGGCCACGAGGTTCCCATCTCTCGGGGGAGAAAGCGGGGAGCCCCACGATGCTTTACGGGTGAGCGGCAGATCACGAACATGTACGTTTGCACTTAGAACCGTATCGAGATTTCCTTAAAAAATTGTTTCCTGGAAAAACATACCTGCCGAAAAACTTCTCATCCATTATATAAATGTGGAAAATGTCATCAGTGTTGCTGAGTTCTGAATAACGATGGCATCAACATAGGGATTTTAATGCTTCTTTGAATTTTTAGAAGTTTTCTGAGCCTTTTTATGGGCCAGTGAAGATTTTTTTTTTTTTTTTAATTTTTAACTCTGAGACAAAGAGTTGTGTTTGTCCGAAGTTTAATGAAGCCAGAAGCTCTGAAACTGTTGAGATGTGCGTAAGGTTCACGCTGGCCCGGGCTAGAAGGGCTCTGGGAGACGAGGGGTCATCCACATATTAGGTTTCTGATACTGTGATGCAAATTGTAAAACAGCTAATGTTCGAACTTCTCTCAAGCAATGAAGGGTCATATCTGAAGGGGAGAGCTGTTTAGGAGCTGGAAGTTTTTTCAAACGCAGCTGGCCAAGGGAAGGGGCCAGCGCAGAAAGGCAAGGAGGCTGGAGGTTCTGGCTCTGTCCCATAGAGCCGTGCGTGCAGCATGAGGCTGGAGGGGCTCTGTGGCCCTCTGAGCCCCAGCATCAGTGACGGTGACAACAGAAGCCCACAGCACACGCCAGAAGCCTCAAGAATGGACACAATCAGGGGAAGCCGGCCCTACACGAGCGCTCCCCGTAAACATGCTGGGGGCTTAGCCCAGAGTTCACTATTCCCTCTCGCACAGCCAAGCGTATTTGACCTCGTAGGCAGCCTCACGTTCCTCTTTGTCCTGCCAACCCCCTTCACGCGCCATGTTTCTCTCTAGGAATCCGGACCCCTCGTTTGAGATCAGTTTGGGGCTTCTGCCCAAGGAGTCTCATGGGTTTCGCTGAGGTGAGCTGTCCCGGAGGACAGAAAGGCAGCTCATGCTCATGGATGATGCTTTTCTTCCATCAGCCTTTGTTCTCTTGCGAGTCCAGCCCCTGGGAGGAAAAGGAGATGGCAGCTGGAACGCCAAGCTTAAGCTGGAGGGAGGGAAATGGAGGAAGCAAAAGGAAAAGGAAAATTAAGAATCCAAATGAAGTCAAACCTGCCTCCCAAGCATATCCAACTTGTTCCTGCCCACCCCTGTCAATCCTATTAATGCTCATCCCCCTGGTAATTAGTTTCTCTTTAGCAATAGTGGTAGATACATCTTATTCAAACTGAAGGCGGATCGTCCTAAACTTTCTCACAGATACAGCAAAACATAGACAAAATCTCAAAAAAGTCATCACGGGAATGAATCTGTGTCCCGCAGAGCTAGAAGGGTTGGTTCCGGCAGTAGACTCCTTGCCTGGCCGTGGGCTCCTGGTCAATGGCTCAGTGCCTCGGTTTCCTCAACCAGGATCATGGCAACACGGCTTTCTACCTCCTTGGAAGCTGGGGAGTTAAAAGGGCCAGTACCCAAGAAGCCTGTGGAACAGTGGTTGGTGTCAGTGTTCCTTCTGTTGGGGTGGTTTGCTCGAACCCTCTGCCGGGCTGCCCTCAAGATTGTGCACAGAGCTACTGTCCGTGAGTCTGTTGAAAGCGTGGGACCAGAGCACCACAGCTCTGATCCAAGGAGGGCATTTCCGCCTGCCTTCTTGTCCACTTGCAAATGATACCATTTGCCAGCCCCATTTCTTTCCTAGGAAGTGAAGCCCCCATAATGACCAGGCCAGGGCGCGTGGACACTGGGGAGAGAGGAACATCCATGGCCTGCCTCCTACCAGCAAGCTCCCTCTTCTAAAGCATGCGGTTGGCTTACAGAGGAAAAGCTCACAGCCCCGTTGTGCAGCCAGTGAGGATCCTTGAGATTTTCCAAGGACACTTCCAGACAGTGCTTCAATTTGCCGCCCCCACCGAGACAGGGGAAGGAAGGCAGACAGTGGGAGGTTGGTGTACCGGTGGTGCTCTGACCAGGTCTGGGTCTAGATTTGGGGGCTTACTTGTTGCTAAAAATATGGACAATTGCTCAGAGCCTGGATCCTGGATAGATGAGAAAACCTCTCGTTTCTAAACAGAAAAGGACCCTCTGATGCCAGGGTTGATGCCTGGCTCACAAACTGCATTGAGGGCATTGTCCCTGTCCCTTCTGAATTTCCCCTGGGTGGGACACATCTACTCATGGCCTTAAATTCACCGCAACGCTTCAGCGACCCCTGACCATTTTTTCTCGGGGCACCAGGTCAAAAGGCCTTTGGGTTTCAAGTGCCCTTATTCTCTCAGCCTGGAACGCTCCAAACCCTTGAGGAAGGAAAGGAAGCATCAGAGAAAACATTTGCCTAACAGTGTTTTAAAAAAATCCTTCTCCAGAAATAAAATGGAGATCCCAGGTCCCTACAGCGATAAAGTACAGCCCCCAACCCCCTTTTAAAAAATGTAATGTTTCCCCTTCTCCCCGAAAATGTTTATCTTATCTGTTTTTAAGACTTAAAAAGGCAAACAGCGCAGTAATTATCTTTAGGAAAATGGGAAGTAGTAAGAGCCAGAGAGAATGAGTCATACTTCTGTTTTCTTTTCTTCCTACCATAACTGTTTCTTTTGGAAGACATCTGAATCGTGGTTATTAATTTATCTTTATGCGATTTCCAGCTGCTGATCACGTGTTAAACCATATAATAAGGGGAACGAGAGAGGAGCCTGGGGACCAGGGCTTTTGTCAACGCGAAAAGCAGGTTTTTAAAATCACAATTCCTGGCACCCACGTCCCTTGGCAATCACCGCCCTTTCTCCAGGAGGCGCCTCACCCAACAAGTGACGAAGGGTAGTCAGCTGGAAAATGGAATCTGTCCCTCCAGGGCAAAAGGAACCTGGGAAGCTGAATACATGGGGTCAGCTCGGAAGCTGGGTGTGGCTAAGGAGAGGAACCCACAGCTGGATGCTTCTCAGGGGGGACCGGCTTGCTTGGTTGACAGGCAGCTGTGTGTTCAGCCCAAGCTGAGAAGTGAGGATAACACAAAGACAAATGTAGCCAGGACTCAGGAAACCCCCTTAAGTTCTTGGTAACCAGGAAAGGTGCACATGACGTGTGTGGGCCAGAGCTGAGTCTGGAGACGGTGGACCCACACTTCTCCTCTTGCTCCCACTTCCCACATTAGCTGCCTCAGAGAATCGCTTGATAAAACCAAAATGCAGAGAGCCTCTCAGTAAGGTGGCAATAATACCGCCCACCTCACCGGGGAAGAGAGCGAGGTGCGCGAATGTCCCGGGGTGCGGTACCCATGCCATCTCTACAGGGAAATGCAGGCCACCCACAAGGTCAAGGCAACTAGGGAAAGTGTGAGGTGGTTTCTAAATAGGAGAAGGGAATGCTGAGGAAACCTGTAGGGGCGGCAGGTCTGACCTGGGGGCTGGGGCTATGGGAGGAAGGAAGAGCATGCCACGTGGGGAACAGCATTCACGAGGGCACAGAGACAGAAAGGACATGTGTGATGTGAGTACCCACGGAGCTCGGGAAGGACGCCCAAGTGGAGAAAGTGTGTGGCAGCCAGCTGGGGACGAAGGTAAGGGAACCGTCACTCCACATGGTGGATGTTGGGTTGCTAAGGAACAGAAACTCTGGTTTCTTGCCTTTAATTTTTTTAATGACTTAGAGTTTAGCTTTTATTTTTTTTCTAAGATAAACACTGTTTTTATGCAGAACAATACAGCGATGACATGAGGCACCAACACAAACATTGCTCTAAGGTATGGAACTGCGAAATACACAAGGACTTTTTTTCTACTGTCATTTTGTTGTTGCTTGTTTCTTTCTATTTTGTTTTGTTTTGTTTTTTGAGAACATCTTGGTAAGGTTAACATATTTCAAGAATGTAATATACCTTCTTTTCTGAACCCCCCAAAAAACTCTATGGTTAAGTTTTTAAGAATGACTATTTGTCCCCCAACAACCACCAGAAGAAAAACAACCAAACAAACAAACAAACAAACTGGCTCATACTGTCTAAAAAGTCGCTGTGCGATGTTTCATTTGGAAACATACCTATGTTGGATTGCTAACACAGTCACTGAAATAAAGTAAAGGTTAGAAGATTCGCTGGCAAAGAGAGTCTGAACTCAAGGCTTGGGTAAGCTAAGATGATATTTTAATTACCCTCTTACTTTTGCAAGTACTTTCTCAACTAAACTGAATTTGAGTATTTAGAATTTGCTTTTGAGAGCTGAATTTGACCTTTTGCTCTTTGCATATATTTAATATATGCCTTTCTAGCTTATGTAGAAAAAGCTACTCCAGAGGCTTCACTTTTGTTACAATGTAATAGAAAATATATGTATCTACGTAAGGTCAGTAGCTCCACAAGGACGCCTGGGTGGCTCAGTTGGTTAAGCATCTGCCTTTGACTCAGATCACAACCCCAGGGTCCTGATATCAAGTCCCACATGGGGCTCCCCGCTCCCTCTGCCTCTCCACTCATTCTCTCTCTCTCTCTCTCTCACACACACACACACACATAAATAAAATCCTTGAAATATAGCTCCACAATTCTACCTTCAAAATTAATAACAGTAGGGGAAAAATTGGATAGTCATCTGAAGGTAAGATTGCTAGTAAAGAATAACCGATGAGGTAATCCAAGTGACTTCTGTCTTCAAAGCTTGGCAGTGTGTGTCCATTTTCCTCATAAAAGGAAATCTTATTTTAAAATTTTAATAGGAAATTCTTCTACATTCAAATGCATTAGCTTTTCATTTTCTTGTGCCCATTATCATATTTATTCTCATATTTAAATGTTTTAGAATCATCATATTTGTGTGAAGGCTATTTGATGGAAAATCAGAACTCTGAATTTAAACTTGAGTTTTAATAAGCATTGATTTTTAGTTGAATTCAATTAGCCAACATATAGTACATCACTAGTTTTAGATGTAGTGTTTATGATTCATCAGTTGCGTATAACACGCAGTGCTCATTACATCGCATGCCCTCCTTAGTGCCCGTCACCCAGTTACCCCGTCCCCCCGCCCACCTCCCCTTTTGAGACCTTCAGTTGGTTTCACAGAGTTCAGAGTCTCTCAACGCTTTGACACTCTTTCTGATTTCTTCCCAGCCAGTTTTCCCTCTCTTTCCCTATGATCCTCTGTGTTCTTTCTTATATTCCACGTATGAGTGAAACCATATGAGGATTGTCCTTCTCTGATTGACTGCTTTCACTCAAATACCTTTCAGTTCCACCCACGTCAATGTAAATGGTAAATATTCATCTTTTCTGTTGGCTGAGTAATATTCCATTGTATCTACAAAGCACATCTTTTCCATCCATTCATCTGTTGAAGGGCATCTCGGCTCCTTCCACAGTTTGGTGACAGTGGCCATTGCTGCTATGAATATTGGAGTGCACGTGCCCCTTCTTTTCACTACATCTGTATCTTTGGGGTAAATACCCTGTAGTGCAATTGCTGGGTAATAGGGTAGCTCTATTTTTAACTTCTTGAGGACCCTCCATACTGTTTTCCAGAGGGTCTTCACCAGCTTGCATTCCCACCGACAGTGTAAGAGGGTTCCCCTTTCTCTGCATCCTCGCTCACATTTGTTGTTTCCTGACTTGTTAATTTTAGCCATTCTGATTGGTGGAGGTGGTTTTGACTTCTATTTCCCTGATGGCAAGCAAAGTGGAGCATTTTTCATGTGTCTATTGGCCATTTGGACATCTTCTTTGGAAGCAAAATTTAAAAAAGGACACTCAACTGTGAGTAGACACAACATGGAAAACCAGCCATCTTGGTTTGCACTAACTGATGTCACAAAGCTTCTGAATTTAACATGGTGCCAAGAAGAGAGGAAGGACTATCTCTCTATTTGCCCAGTGAGGCAGACTCTTTCTTCCCTTTCGAAGTGGGGCGAGCTCCCTGGGGGCCCTTTTTGGCAGGGGACACTCTCTTATTGTCCCATCTACAGAGACCTGTGTACATCAGGGACAGTCAATGAACAGTGTATCCTTGGAGCGACATGAATTTCAGAGTGATTCCAACTCTTTATTTATTTATTTTTTTTTTGCCAGCCCAGCTACACACGAGGTCTCAGGGTCTAGATTCCACACTGAAGTTCTTTCCATAAACCAAACACTCCACCAACCAGGCTAGCAACCTTGGTAAGCCAGCAGGGAAGCCAGACCCTTCTGCCGCCGCTGTTTCTGACGAGCAGCGACTGTGTTCTGTACGGTAATGATGCAATTCCGGGCCGGACAGGCAACCACCACACAGCAATGTGGTTGTAGAGGGAATATGGTAATATTCTGAAATGGCAATTCTCCTAAATAAATAGCACATCAACTTACTTAAACCTAATCATAAATGGTACAAATTGGGCCCATGTGCAAACAGAAACCCGAGCCGAAGACCAGAGTTAAAGCAGCCATTGTCTCTCTCCTGACCTGGGCTCAGAAAACCTTGCGTGTCCGATTACATCTGTTAAAACGATTCGAATGCCAGCCCTGTATTTTAATTATAAATATATAAAAAATTTTAATAAGACGGCATTCTGGGCTTGCTAAGCTTTTAAAATGCTCGTTGGGGGCGGGGTGGATAGAGGAGAGTTCCATGTGCCCCAGACCTGTGCCAGCATATAATGATTGAATGTTTTCCTGTAATAAATTGAAAAAATCTGGTTTGTAAGAATGGATCCAAATCACTTGGCATTAGAAAGGTAATTTGTTACCTGGCTTCCAATGTTTTGGAACTCGGTGAGGAACTGTGTTCGCCAAAGGGAAGGGGACAGGAGGAAGCCTGCGCCTCCCCAGTCTTGCAAATTTTCTCCACCTTCCCTCCCCCTGCCTTCACCTCCTTGGCCTCTCTCGGGGCTCCAGAAAAGAGGTCCGTTTGCCGAAAATGGGGAGAGGTGTTCTCAGGACCGAAGCCAGCCCGTAGCCACCTTCTCTCTACCTCTCCAAACCTGAGACCTGCTTAATTATGATTAATTGCCACATGGCTAATCAGATACAGTTTCAAAAGGTTGGAAATGACATTCCAAGGACACCAGGGAAGACGCAAGATCTTTCTTTGTTCCCGGGGAAGAAAAAGCAGGTTCCCTCCCTTCCGCCCCCGCAACCTTTTCCTATTTTAACAATTCGAAACAGAATTAATACCATCGGCATATTGTTCCCACCCCCGGGAATTGAACTTCAACTGTACAATTTCTGCAGCTGTGAGAGTTCCAGACCTGCTGTCAATAACTCGATGTTGGGGTGCCCTCCTGCTCCGGCGAGAGCTGGCTCAAGTTTCTGCTTCACGTCGGCTTTCTGGGTGGTGCGGCAGGAGGAGAAAGTTCACGGGGAAGATAGTCACCAGCGTTACGGAGCTTCTACCCCGGACTCTGCCAGATCTCATGTAATAGACCTCACGCCCTCCTCCTTCCTTCCTCCGCTTGTTTTAGAAAATGCTGTGAAAAGTGCAGGCGATTTCGTCTTGCCAGCTCTTCCCTCCATTTAAAATCCCTTTGGCTAAGTCAAGGATCACAGTATGTCATTTCCAGTCTAACAGAAGTGCTGGGCCCCGCTCAGCTCCTATTACCAGGAGGCAAATCCCTCGTTCCTGGCGCCAAGGCTGCTGCACTTGGCCATCAGCCCGGCATTGTTCCGTCATTACATTCCAGAGGGCCTCTCAGCCAGTTAATGTTTGCACTGGGAGGTCCAAATACCCAGCCATCAGCACTGAACTTTTCTCTTTTTTGTTGAGAATTGCAGGTTTCTAATGCAATCCCTGGCTTTAAAGGAGAACTTACAGGTGAACACAAAAGCACTAATTTACATTTTATTCACAAACAATAATATTTGCTGTGGTTTTGCCATGTGGGCTCATAAAAGAGTTTTAGAAGATGTCTGGCTTTTTAAGACTTTATGGTGGCTGGAATTGGTTTACCGATTTAAAGGCAGTCATTTTATTTTATTTTTCATATTCTACATTGCGTCAAAGTAGTTCTGTCCCGGAATGCTAACGGCCCATACATTCTGCGTCGTTAATACGTGTGCTCACGTGGGAAACAAGCCTTAGAAATGGATAAACTAATTTGAACCAGTTTCAAGCACATAGCATTTAATTAAATCACATCTTCAGAATGGATTTTAAAGGTTGGGATTTTCAGAGCACGCGGACTCTACTCAGCATCTTGGCCATGGTCCCGCCGCGCTCTGCCAAGATGGCCACAACCAGCAGGCGGTGATTGGGACCTGCATTTCATGGAGTCATGCGTAGGAGTTCGTGCCCAGTAGAAGCACCAGGGGGATGCGAGGTTCTGACCCTCCCCAGCACGGTGCGGACCCTTCGGTACGCCAAGGGCTTCTCAGGAGCATAGCCAGGCAGAGCTGAGTCTACTTGGGTCCTAGCAGGGGGGACTCTGGAGGGCCAACCCCTTGCCCAGCAGGGAATCTGGAGCCATACCCATGGCCCGAGGGGTCTGAGGCTGCAGACTACCCCGTCCCCAACCAAGGGACCTCTCACGATCCAGAAGTTTCAGCACACATCTGGCAGGGCATGGGGACCTGGGGTGACGTCGAGGGACACAGAGCACCTGTGAAGCCTGTTTTGGAGGAAGCTGACCTAGGAGCCGAGATGCTGAAGGCTCAGGCTTCCTGGGATGCAGGCAAAGGCACCACACTGTCCCCACAGACGCGGAGGACAGACCAGCTCTGTCAGACTAGCTCGTCACCAGCTGGGAGACAATCCACCAGGGCTTTCCCAGCCTGGATCCAGGATGGGATTAGAGAGCTGGCTTTTCTCACGGCTTTTCTCCTCTGCGCACTGCCTCCCCAGCGCTTCCTCTCTTCTGTTCCATCCGTGTTTTTCTGAGCCTCAGAAGGCAAACAAAGACAAGCCTCCCATTCTCATTGGACATAAACTTAAAAATGGAAAGGAGATTTGTTTGGACTTTCTACCCTCATGCTGATTTCATTCCATTCTTTCGGAAACCACAGCTTTAGGAGGATGACGGCAAGATCGCACCCGTTTCTTTCCCAGAACTCCGCTCACGTTGTCCCGCATCCTGCGCCGTCTCGGCCAAGATGGGCGACAGGAACACAAGCCAGTCTCCGCCGGCCAGCGGGGGGCCATCCCTCCAGGGCCAGCTCATTGACCACAGCCCGCCGTGGGGCAGACATTCCTGGGAGCGCCCGTCATGCCGGGGTTATCAGTAGGTACTCACGTCCTTGCTGACCTCCCGGACTCACCGTCCGACTCACCTGCTCCATTCGCTTACCCGCACCTCCATACTCCCCTCCCATACGCTCCTCGGACTCTGGGCTCCTGAAGAAGACAGCCTATGTCTTAGCCATCTCCCTCTCCCCTGATCCCCACCTTCTTCCAGGACTAAGAAATCTAGACCCAAGCAGATTTAGAGCATGTGCTCATCGTTGGGGAAAACAACACGAAACATTTTTAACTGCATTTTCCACTTTGTTCGTTGTCAGCTCGTCCTCATGACCACTGAAAGGGAAATCATTGCTTTGGTTGCCGCAGCCTTCCTGAGCCCTCCTGGTTCCTGGGCACGGCCGGTTCCAGAGAGGAACAGCCAGAGAAGATATTAGGAGGCCGAGGGCTCCAAATATCCCTCATACAGAATGTGGGGAGGAACGGAGGGTGGGAAAGAACCGGGCTCCCCACTGTGACATTGAAAGTATAATTAATTTGTGGGTAAGCCTCCATGGGGGCTGAAGGAGCCCGACCCATCTGGAATTTTCTGTGGTGCTGTACAGGAGTGTCTCTGTGCCATCGAGGAGGCGAGGACCAAGGCCAGGAGCACAGGGAAATGCGTCCAGAACAAGAAGGCAGTGGGGAAAGTCAAAGAATCACAGCAGCCCTTCCTCACCCCCTTTTATGCAAACCCAACCTGAACTGTCCAGCTGTCTCTCAAAATATCGCAGCGGAAGAAGAAACTCAGACGTGAGGACTTCTAAGCCCAAGGAAGCCCAAAGTAATGCACCCGAGTGGATTAGAGGAATTGAACCAATATACAGGTTGAGTTAATTATTTATTTGAAATGTCCTCAAGCTAACTATGCTAAACCCTGTTCAGATATGTTTTATTATACTGTATTACAACAGTTTGAAGTACAGCATATTTAATTATTTTAGACGAGGGAGTCATATACTCACATGTCTGTGGGGGCAGCTGAGTAAAGAAGATAAGGAAAGCCCACTAGCCCTTGAAGGGGGAAGGACGGAAGGCAAGGCCACAGCCAAATTCCCAAGGAATGGGCCATTTCCACCTGGCTGGACCATGGGGTGCTCAGATAGTTGGTTAACAGGATTGTTGGATGTGTCTGTGAAGGTGTTTCTGGGTGAGGTTAATATTTGAATCTGTAGACTGAATAAAGCCAGTCACCCTCTGGTCCACTGGGGGCCTGAAACGAACAAGAAGGTAGAAGGAGGATTTGCTCTCTATGCTTGAATGGTTGAGCTGGGGCCCTGGTCTTCTGCCCTTGGGCTAGGAATCACATCATTAGCTTTCCTGGTTCTCAGGCCTTTGGACCCCATCTGAATTTGATCACTAGCTTTCCTGGGTCTCCAGTGTACAGACAGCAGATCGAGTTTTCTCAGGCTCCATAATTATGTGAGCCAACTCGTACAATAACCCCTCTTCCCCTTTACACACACACACACACACACACACACACACACTCTACTAATCACGTATATAATACATATGATACCATTATATCTTGTTGATTCTATTTCTCTGGAGAATCCTGACTCATATAAGTCCCTTCATGAGAAAGCAGAAATCTGCATTTTTATGTAAAAGTTCCTAATTTTAAAATGTCAGTTCAAACATTATAGAACATTGTATGATGAACAGAAAGCATTTGCTGGTGAGATTAAATATGTGGGCTGCCAGACGGCAATCTCTGTTTTAAATTGTGTGTCTTAATAATAAATGTTTTAATCATAGTTCTAATAATTTCTAAATTCCAGGGAAGATAATTAATGGTTGAAGTAATTTATTTTATTTAAATGATTTCAAAATTCTCAAATATCATATTTAATATAGTTGAAACAGAAATCCTTTGGCAGACGTAGGAAGATATGAAGTGAAAAATAATCATCCTTCACTAACATTCACTGATCATGCAAACATTATCACAAGGACATTTCACTTAACTCCTGTGATCTGACGAAATGGGAGCTGTGGTTCGCATCATGTTCCAGGTAAGGAAACTCAGAACAGAAGAGAGGAAGTACCAGCTGACATTTAAAAGTTCACTATTACTTCTTGGCATTCAGTGCTGTGCCCTTGACACTAATTTGCAGCCCTGTCTAAGGCCTGAAGCAATTGTGTTGAGTGGCGGGAAGCCTTTCTCTTAGCAATCCGCAAATAGCACAAATGAATGTGAGTATAAGCTTTGATTTCATTTCTTGGAATAATTAGGATCCTTTCCTCCCTCCTAAGCACCTCACATTACTTGTTTTATTGTTGTTCATATTTAGGTGTTATTTGGAAATCATAATCCATTAGCTGCCTATCGGCCAGTGTGGTCAGAGCAGAAGAAGCCCAGCGAACCGCGTCTGAATTTGTGCCCAGCTCTGACATTTGTAAGTGGTGTGAACGGGGAAAATGGATGTAAGCCAGCCTCGGTGTTCCCCCCTGTTAAATGGGAATATTTCCACCCTAGTTTCTGAGTTATTGTCAGGGTTCGAAATAGTGTATATTAACTGCCTCCCAGCGGCTGGCACCCAAGGTAGAGTTTCCTTTTGTTTTATTATCGAATTATAATTAGATCTACCTACGGCTAGAATGAGAATCAAGATAGATTAAATAAAAATGCCTATGTAGAACGATATGATTCACAGTTTTTCACCTACAAGGAATAAGAATGATTTCTGATCTTATTAGACCCCCAGTGGCCTCACTTGCCGGGAGCCCTAGAATCCTTGTGTAAAAGAGGTAGAAGGGAGAGCCCAGAGCCAGGATTCTGGCCCATTGCCTTGTGACCTTGAACAAGTCACTCCATCCTTCAAACTAATCGGGCCCTGAGATTCCCCAGGAGGAAACACGGGCTCCTCCTCCTGTGTCTCAGGGTTTGACAAAGCAGAAAAGAGACACTAGGCGAAAGGCAGCTGCGTTCTGGAAGGTGCTGCGGACGGGGAACCTCACTCCCATGTTGAGCTGACGCTCCCCTAAATTTGCATGGGTGCCTTCCCCGATGCGTCGTTTCCCGAAACGATGTCAGTCGACACCAGCGCCCCAATTTCGATTCTGCCTACTTAAGACCTGGCGTGTAGACTCACGAGGGGGAGGAAGCTTCGATGAGGATTCCAGCCCCTTCCTAATTCTCATGTGTGTGAATTTCACATGAAATTCATGTGAATTTCACATGACGCAGGCGTGTCGTGACGCTCGGTCAGCCTTCGCGTGTGGCGTTCTGCTCCAGCCTCCTGTGACAGCCAGCTCTCCTGTACCTATTCCTCTCCAGGCTGTGCCATATGGAATCCACCCAGCCTTCCAGGGGTTAAGGATTTTGCAGCTAAGTGTGTGTCTTCACAAATTGAAATGTTGTATCTACCAGTCAGGGGAGGCCAAGGACTGCCGGAAGCCACCCAAGGCTGGGAGAGGGGCCCAGGACAGATGTTCCCTCAGAGCCCCCAGAAAGAACCCACCCTCCGACACCCTGATGTCAGACATCTGGTCTCCAGAGCGGTGTGAGGGAGAATTCCTGCTCTTGACGACACCCAGCCTGTGGCATTCTGTTAGGGCAGCCCCGGGACCCCGTGCCCACCCATCACCAGCTAAGTGCTTCTGGTACCCTGCCTTAGTCACCACCTGTCCCAGGGTCCCTCACTCCCTAAAGCCCCTTCTGGGGTGTAAAAGATGAAACTAGTCTAACACTTGCTAAAATGCAAGGAAGAGTTTATTCAAGATTACTGCCAGAAGGGTCCACTCTGTTGCAACACGGGAGTGAGAACGGGTTCAGATCCCAACACAGCAAGGACCACGGGGATGGATGGCCAAGGAGCAGAGGGAGGGTCAGCGGGGGAGCGGTATCAGGAGAGGACACCAAGGGCCCAGGGAAGTCTTCCACTGTGGCGCAAGGACGTCAACATCAAGGGGAGAGGACATCGAGGGTCCCGATTCTGGAGAAACTGACATCACAGCCATCTTGCTAAGACTCTGCTGGGCAGGCAGAAGACAGCTGGAGCCAAGGTTAAAGCCTACTTGAGAAGAGGCCTGCTCAGAGGAGCCTGACTCAGGGTTGGTCTTTATTAGGGGGTGGCATCCTAGGCTTTGGGCCTCTCCTGGGCCCCGTTGCCTTTGAGGTTTATGCTACAGATGTGGACTCTCCTCCTCTACCAGCCGGGAGAGCCCTGACTGCTGGGAGAGGGTCTCAGCTCACGCTGTGCTGTTCACAGCTAGCACCCGGTGCCCAATCATCAGAGGGAGAACCTCCAGGACCCCTGCTTGCCCACCTGGCTGGCATGTTGGTGTCTGGGGGTGTCAGCCCTATAACAGCTTCCCCCTGCTGCGGACACCACCATGACCCTCTCCTGCTTCTCTCTGCTTGGAACGCCATCCAAACTGGTGCCTGGCAAGAACTACCAGGCCGCTGTCAGGGCACAGAGCCGTTTTCCTCCACAAGCTGCCAACCATTGGCTTTCTCTGCAGCCTTGTGGCACCGGGACCCAGACCCCATCAGAATCTTCACCAGGTCATGTAAGCTGTCGCTTAAATGGCTGAGCTCCCACTTCCTTGGCCATGAAATTAAGGGGCAGTGTGGGTGCTGTGGGCTGGAAGGGATCGTAAGAAAGTGTGGATGTGTCCTGTACATGGTAGAAGGCTCCGGGCCTTGGGTCACCAAGCCTTTCACGGGGCGAGTCACACATACCGGGCATCCGTGAAGGTAGGAGCGCATGGACCCCAGGGAGCGGGGACACAGGACACCCTCACACAAAGCCCAGCAGCAGACGAGGAAGGTGACGCAGGGAGGAGGAGCAGAGCTGGGTGACGAGGAAAGACGCCGCGGACATAGGGCTCCTCGACCCGGCACCAGAGGTGGGAGGACGCAGCAGGCAGAGGAAGGCAGAGACACGGCTCTGCACACACACCCACCTGCTGGCTGACGGCGAAGGCTGCCCTCCACTTGGTCAGAGGGGCTCACGGGCCTCCCTGCAGAAGATCGAGCTCAGCCAGCAGGGCTGAAGCAGGCAACGAAGACGAGGTTGTGGAAGGAGCAGACCACGAGCTCCCAGGAGCGGGGCGGGGGAGCTGGGTGCAGACACGCTCTTCGCTGTGGCTTGACTTCCCAGCTTGTGTCCGTGTTCACGTTTCAATTCCGATGTAAAAGATTAATCAGTAAGATTTAGGACGGGGGATGGAATAAGAATCTGAAGAGGCAGGAACCACTTAGGAAATTCGTGGAGAGGGTAGTCGAGCCCAGAGCAGGAGGTTGGAACGAGAAAACTCGACAAGGGTGTTTCGGGGTCCCCGTGCAACCCAGCCTACCCCCACGCTGCGTCCTGTGTCCTAGGGCACCTGGAGCATTCCCAGCAGTTCCCCTCAACTGAGGAGGCAGTGGGTGATGTCGTGAATGAGCTCTAGCTTTGCGTGCAGACCGGCAGGTGGGTGAGGAGGAAGTCAGGTGTGCAGGAGGCCGGGGAGGGATGCAGGCAGGGACGGTCCAGAGGACAAAGGCAGGAGATGGCTCTCCGGGACGTGGATGTGCCAACGAGCCCTCCTCCTCGGCTTCTCACCCAATTTAAAAATCCTTCCGAGGGCAAAGCCGTAATCCAGGGCCTGCCGAAGCTGCTGCACGGCACAGTGACTCCTGCTTCCTAAGTGTCCATTAATTACACCGCGGGTTCATTAAAATTCCGAGCACCCTCTTCCATACCCTAAGCCAAGATGTGCCCGTTATTTCGAGAGCTCTGCCACCGGGGCACCCAAGGACATCTTCCTTCTCCCAAACCCTGTAGTTTCCTACCCCGTGCTCACCTCTGCTCTGCTCTTCTTGCATTATTAATATGACAGCGAGCGTGCGTTCAGATCTGAGAGTGGCCACAAGCGTGACCTCCACGAGCGGCTCGGTGTGGGGCAGGAGGCCGGCCATGGAATGCAACGGTCATGGGGAGGCGGGAGTGGAGATGGGAGGCAGAGGGAACATTCCCAAATACGAGGCCTAGAAGCAGAGGCAGAAAAGAAATCAGGGGAAATTGGGAGGGGCTCTCCCGGACTGAACTGTCTTCTCGAAAATTCATGTGTTGAGATCTTAACACCCAGGGCCACGGAGTACAACTGCACTTGGAGACAGAGTGTGTTTGTTTTTAGTTTTTATTCTTTATTATTTTTTTAAGATTTTATTTATTTGACAGACAGAGATCACAAGTAGGCAGAGCAGCAGGAAGAGATAGGAGATAGGAGATAGTCGAGCCCAGAGCAGGAGGTTGGAACGAGAAAACTCGACAAGGGTGTTTCGGGGTCCCTGTGCAACCCAGCCTACCCCCACGCTGCGTCCTGTGTCCTAGGGCACCTGGAGCATAGATAGAGAGCATAGATAGAGAGATAGGAGGAAGCAGGCTCCCTGCTCAGCAGGGAGCCTGCTGAGCAGAGAACCCCATGCGGAACTTGATCCCAGGACCCTGGGATCATGACCTGAGCCGAAGGCAGAGGCTTAACCCACTGAGCTACCCAGGCGCCCCCTGAGTGTGTTTGTTTTTAAAGATTTTCTTTCCTTATTTATTTGACAGAGAGAGTGAGAGAACGATAGTAGGAGAAGGAGGAGGACAAGCAGACCCCCACTCAGCACCGAGACTGACATGGGACTTGATCTCGCCACCTCGAGATCAGGACCTGAGCTGAAACCGAGAGTCAGATGCTTAACCCAACGAGCCACCCAGGCATCCCTGAGGACAGAGGTTGTAATAGGTAAGTAAGGTAAAATGAGAGCATGTTTTGTTTGTTTGTTTGTTTTTACCCAGGGTGAGCAAAATGCTGCACCCGGATGTCCAACCTCAGCTCCTGACAAGGCACTATTCCTCGAGAAGGACACCGTCACAGTACTTGGTGGCATGTTGGCTTCATTGGGTCGCTTTCCTGCAGAGAGGCCAGATGTATTTCTTCCAGCAGGCTGGGTATGGTTTCCCTTTCCTCCCCGCAGGGCCTCAGGCAACCCCACTACCAAGGTTCGCAAGGGTGGGATCCCCTGGCTTGATCCCACCTCCCACTGCAGGGGACTGGCTGTGAGGGCGGCCCGTGATGTCAGACACAGGACCCCCCAGCAGCACCGAGCTGCAGGAGTGCTGGTGCTCAGCGGGAGACCGTGTTCCACGAGGACGGGGTGAGCTCCAGGAAGCTGCATCCCCGATGGGAAGACTCCCTGAGTCAGGGGGCATGGAGAGCGAGGAAGAGTGGCCTCACGGCCTTGACTCCCAGCGAGCCGCCGGGACGCTCTGTGTGTTCAGTCCTCACACCCTGTGATGGCAGAGTCTTGGTCTCCAAAGGAGGCAGCTTTCTCAGGGGGATTCAGTAGAGTCCCTTCGATCTCTCAGCTGTGTCTGCCACCTGCGGACACCCAGAGATCAGCAGGCAGGAAGATGGCCATCATCTTGGCAAGAGATACGACCCTGGTCCCCAGGAGGACGTCGGTCTACTGGGATCCGGGGGAGCCCCCACGGATCCAGCTGGGCTCTTGCTGGTGCTCCTTTGCCCAGTTGTGAGGGTAAGACAGCAAGGGCCCGGCTGGTCTGAGAAGGGCACGGAGCCCAGGGCCTGGGCCCCATCATGAGCTGGGACACATCAGCAGGACAGCCACAAGGCCGGCAGCTGTTCTAGCCGAGATGAGGGCTAGGATGGGCAAGGGAGGATGTGTCACTGAGTACTTGCTGTGGCCCTGGGACAGTGCCAGGGGTGGAGGGGTCCTGATCTCAGTGGGGGTGTGAAGGCCTGGGCGTCATGGTCTGGCTCAGGAGGGCCGTCAAAGCTCCCCAGGGTGGTGCCTGAGGTCCTGTCCAGCCTCCATTGCGTTCCACTTTGCTTTCTTTCTGGACCTGCTTCTTCTCCCTCCTTCGAGAGAGGTCAGTCCCTAATAAATATGCCACCTCCCCAGGCGCATCCCAGCACCGCGTCCAGGGAACCCAGAGCCAGATGGAATGGAGCAAGAACCAATCTCCGAGCAGGCTAAACGCCACCGTGTTCCTGTCGCTCACAGGAGTAAACTCGGATATCCTAGGGCCGTTCTTAAGAAAACAAAGACCAGAAGACAAGGAAGAGACCCCGCATTGGAGGTTGTGTACTTGCTTACTCTCCATGCACACAATCCTCGAAGGGTGGGGAGGGGCTTCCTAAGGGAGCCCCTGCGCCCTCGGTGCCCACCTGAGGCCAGAGACTTGTTGGATTCTAAGCCCTGAGTCCTGGGACCTCAGCACGTCCCTGATGGCCTCTACCCAGCCAGGGGTGGCCCTCCCTTTTCTTAGGCAAACCCGAAGGGAGAAAACCAAAGGGCAAAAAACTTTCCCTCTCGAGCTTGCGTTGTGTGCCTTTGCAGGTCCGAAGGAGGGAGGGAGGGCTTGCTTTAATCAGTCTGCTCCTCAACAGCCCTTCTGAGATGTCCTGCTCCTTTTCTGCCTCCTCTCCTGTTTCCAGAGCTGAAGTCACACACACACACTCACACACACATACATACACACACACGCACACACACGATTTCCTGTGAATCCAAAAAACAAGAAAGAAAACAAAAACCTGGCAGATGCTGATTTTTCCGCTTAACTGCACATATTTTATAGTATTTCTCTGTGTTTTTCTCCCAAGACGCCCACCTGACCTCACTCGCTCTCCAAATTCCCTCCATTGTGGCCAAATGTCACAGATCGTGTGAGGCGGTTTCAGCCCATGAAAATATGCCCTAAATGAGCACGGCTGCCCCTTGCTCTTAACCCTTGCCTTCCCTTGGGCAGCATCTCTTCTGCCTAAATGAAAAGCCCCTTCATTAGGCAGGTCTTTCTGACAGGGAGCAGGGAGGGAATTCGCACAGACCCTCACTAGGAAGCTGAATGGAAACAATCAGAGTTCTTGGTTTGTATTTGCATAGGAAAGTCTTGGCTTTTTGTTTTGTTTTGTTTGTTTTGTTTTGTTTATTTGTTTTTTCAACATTCTAAGATTCAGTGTTTAATCAACTAGTATTTCAAGGGCTGGGGAAGAAAACCACTGCTTTGTCTCCTTCAAACAGCGCCAAGACAAAGACCCCACAGAGAATGTCAGAGCTGGCCACCCCGCGACACGCGCCCGGCACCCACCTTGGAACTAAAACGTGTTACAAGGAAAAGGAAAAAGGAAGGTAATGCTCTCACAAAAATTGAAACAATTATTTCAGAAACCAACCTAAAGGAAAGACAAAAAGACAATTCTTTGGGTCTCCCAAGTAGAGGCTGAGCTGCGATTTTGTATTCACATCAAAGTTGACTTTTTAATTTTTCTGGAGGTTTTCAACAGTATCTGAAAATACGAACAATTTTCAGCCATATCTGGGGCCAGGAACAACAATAGTCAGAGCTCAAACGTGACTGAAACAGGGTTTTATTCCTAAGACATTTCTACCAGACATCTAAATAGATGTCCCAATTTTAATCTAATTTGCAAAGAATCTTTTGTGACGGGAAGCTCCAAATCCAGGGAGCTCTCGGTCTCCAAAGGCTCGGGGATGTGGCTGGAGGGGAAGGGACTCAGAAGTGTGCTTCTGATGAGACTCACGCATTTTCCAGATCCCTCTATCACCTGGAATGGCTTGTCTCCAGTCTGTTGCTTTAAGTCTGCGTTCCAGGGTTTCCACAGGCGACAACTGCTGTAAACAGAACATTTTCCTTCAGAAAGCTTCCTCTTTGCTACTTAGTATGGGGACCAGCTGCTGGTTCTAATCTCATTGTCCCCTGGGACCGTGCAGAACTCTCTCGAAAATGCAGTGTATACAACTCCTGATTTATTATTATTATTATTATTATTTTAGATTTTATTTATTTGAGAGAGAGAGAGAGCATGAGCGGGGAGGAGGAGCAGAGGGAGAGGGACAAGCAGACTCCATGCAGAGTACAGAGCCCCCGCAGGGCTCGATCCTAGGACTCTTGGATCATGACCTGAGCTGGAATCAAGAGTGGGTCACTTAACCGAGTGAGCCACCCAGACGCCCAACTCCTAAAACTGTTTAAGCACGTGAAAACAAATTCAAAGTAACGTGAAAGCTCTCGATTTCTTCCCCCTCCCCCAGTTCCAAGTTACCGGTAGGAACCTGAGGGCAGAGCGACGCTGGGGGGATCCAAGGAGCAGACGGTGTGAGGTCGGGTCCCTTCCTCCCAGCTGTTGGCCTCAGCGGCAGACTGTGCTTCCCTTACCGCTCTGTGCCCATTCTCCCTCTCTAGCTCTGCGGCGATGCAGGGGACACCGTGGGCCTGTGGAGAGAGCACGTGAGCCCCGCCACCTGAAGGTGAAGCTCATTGTTCCCCGTGCTGTGAGGGGTCGTTTCTGTGCAAACGATACCTTCAGTGGTACTGAAGTGGTCTGAGATGTAAGTCTGAATGTAAGTCTGAATGCCTACATGGGATACGTGTCCATATAACACACATGGTTCGTTTGCCTTTTCCTGTTGGAAATGTTTTACTGTCTCAGATACCGCCCAGCTGTGACTTCGCCATCTCGAAGCAACAGATGCTGAAGTTCTTTGTGTCAAATCCCATCGCCGTGTGGACCGGCCCCTCTCTGTGGCTCCGCGTCTCCTTCCGACTGCTGACTTCCTGAGCTTCTCCAGGGTGGACCATGAGGAATGAATCAAATGGGTTTTTTGTTTTTGTTTTGTTTTGTTTTTAACTGGAGTAAGATCTACATCATGTACAATTTCGCACTTTAACCATATTTAAACATCCAATTCCACGGCATTAAGTACAGTCACGTTGTTAGGTGTCTTACAGTTTTTAATACTGATTTCACACCACTTTGTGGAGCCTGGTCCTGGCGGCGAAGGAATCAAGACCCTTGACTTCTCGTAGGTCAGTCAATGGTACTACCATCGGTGCATGGGTTTCTGAAAAGGTCTTGACAAGAAGGCAAACAGAGGGTGTGTGTCTGGGGCATGCTTTCAGAACATTATGGGCAGCAAGGCCCCCTCCCGGCAGGTGCCCTAAGTCTGAGGTGCCAGGAATGTGGAGAGGAGCAGCTCTGGAGAGAATCCCTCCCTGGGTCTAGAGAGGAATCCTATGAGCAAAAGAAACACACAGGAAATGACGACTGAATGCTTTGAGGTGATGGAAAAAAAACATACTTGGCGTGTGTCAAGGACCAAGGGGAGGCCACCGAGTGAGAGCATGCTGGGCCCTGGGGCGTGGCCCCAGAGCAGGCCCGGGGATTGGTAGGAGTCCTAGCATGCGGGCCGTCATTGGGAAGCCATGGGGGGCCGGCAGGAGTGTTGGGCAGGAGCGTCTAGGTATACTTACTGCTAGGGTGAGGTCATTCTGGGAAGCAGGGTGTGCACAGGACGAGCCGTCAGGGGCAAGGGTGGAAGAAAAGAGTGTTCCAGAAATTCCTCTCTGAGTCCTGGAGAGGACGGGGTGCTTCGAGGCCCAGATCACAAGGCACTTGGAGGTGGCCAGGACCAGCTCTTACAGTGGAACTGAAGTCACAAATGCCGTCTGAGTTTTAGGCCTGAACAACAGAGCAAGGATGCTGCGGTTACTCAGTGGGGGAGAGTGGGAGAGGAGAAATGTTCTTCTAGAGAGGGAAGTCTGTCGAGACTCCTGCTTGAGACCCTTGGGGCGGGCAGGTAGACCTCCGTGGAGGAGCCAGGCTGGGTCCACAGGCAAGGGGGCCGCTGGACTAGAGCGTTCAAACGAGCAGGCGGATGCGGATGAGACGTCTTAGGAAAAGAGTCAGCGCCTACTTGTAAAGGGAACAGAATCTTGGCCTCTGACCCTGGGCAAGTCCCTACTCTGTTCTCCATCTGAAGAGCAGGCAGTTTGTCCGTGGGTGATGCCAAGACTCCCTTCCAGCCAAAGTGCTCACGATTCTTTCTAATCTCCTTCCAGGGGCCTTGTTCTTTGCACACAAAGATGCCTCTGAGCCATCCACTGAGTGATGGCCCCCGGACGGAAGGCGGTCATCTAGAAGGCCACCATCACTCTTGAAATTTCTCACTGACAGAGTTCACCACTGGTATGAGGAGAAAGCCAGTTTTCTTGTCGGAAGAAGATGGGTCTGTTTTGTTCTGGAAGAGCATTGTGGTGTTGGTTGGCAGCCGCAGCGGGGACGGGGACGAGAGAAGGGGAAGTTGAACGAGGCTGGGCCAGGAAGCATTACTTCTCCAAATGTTCTCAGGGGCATAGGTCTGGGTCATCACTCTCTCCCTCTAAAACTCCCCTCTGTCTCCACCACCCACTCTTCAGCAACCTTCCTCCAGTCCTGGGGGACGCTTAACAGTGAACCCGTTAGATAAGCAGGGAGCACGTTGGAAGCAAATCAATCTCAGAGTTTATTAAAAACTAGCTATTGCAGAATATTTTTTAACTCCCTGGGGAAAATACTTCCAACAACCCTATAAATCCCCTTGGCCTTTGGCTCTGAGCAAACATACCACACATTCAAAAATGAACTTGGTTTTAAGCTAGCCAGCCTTTCTCGTGTCTGATCTATGGCCATCACCTTGACAAACGTTCAATCTACAGAAGGTTTAGAAAACTGGAAAGAGGAAATGTGTCCCAGAAACTGTTTTTTTTTTTTAAGGGCATTTCCTTTAGTATTGCCGGATCTGCCTTCAATTAACAAAATGGCACTTGTGCAGGGGGGTGGGAAGGACGAGTCACAGATGTGGCTTCAGGTCCCAGCTGGGAAGCCTCCAGCAGCACAGCTGTGAACAAGCTCCTTGACCTCCTGCAGTCCGAGTGCGTATCTATGAAACGGGGAACGGTGTCGCGGCTCCTGTGACGACAATTGCTCCTTCACTCTCAGGCTCACTCTCGGTGTCACTGGTACCAGTAGAAGCCGGAGTCTCCAGAATTCCTAGCCTCCAAATGGTCCCTTTACTCACAGAACACGATCACCGGTTTTTCAGAAGTTTTCTAACCGTGAGCATTTTTCCAAGGATAATGTTTGGTGGTGGGGAAGGGACTAATAGTAGCAGAAAAGGGCACTTGGAATTAAAACTGGACACCACCTAGCGTCACAGCACTGCGTTCACTCAGAGGGGACCAAGGGGAGGCTTCTTGTGTTGGGACAGGAGCTGCGGACACCCTGCAAAGCTTCAGGTGAAGCTCCGTGTTCCCAGCTGGACCTGCAGGAGGACATGGAGGTCCGCAGGAGCTCGCTGCGTCAAGAGCAAGGCCTGGGGCAGGGCTGCGACTGAGCCTTGACGACCACCGGTCCTCGAAGCCAGGAAATCCACTCCAGCGATGGCACCAAGTCTCCCCACTCCTGCAGAAACCATTCAGTGCCCTTCCCCCAGCACTGCCCTCATCCCACGCACACAGGCCCGCGGGCCTCAGTTCCGGGCAGCGCACCCTGATTCTTCCTGCTGGGGGAGTCCCACCGAGGCTCAGCCACCAGTCGGGCAAGTGCTGGCGTCTACCTTGTGCGAGGCCACCGTTTCCGGTGCAGGAAACCCAGATGCTGTGACTTGGCAAAGTCCCCCCAGTGTCTTCCAGTGTGACTCCTGAGGAGCGCTGAGAGGCTCCTGGAGAGGGGAGATAGCCTTGGCTGAGCGGGCCCCCACAGGCAGATAGGGAATGGACTTTGGGAGTGGAAAGAAAGGTGATTTCTTCAAAAGGCACAGCCTGAACTGGCCAGGGCTCCAGCTGCACCGCCCAGCGGGGAGGCAGACGCAGAGGCCTTGCCTGTGCCGAACAGCGGCACTGCATCCTGCCAGCTTGCGGGTCTCCCTCCCGCCTTCTCAGGTGTCGGGAACGGAGTGGAGAACAGGACAGGACAGGCCTTCCTCGGGGATGCTTGAGGGGGTGGGGAAGGCCGGGAGGCACCAACAACTGAGGAAGCAGGTCAGCGAAGCGTCCGTGGGACTGAGTGTGGAGATGGCCATGAAGCCAGGAATGAGCCATCGGCCAGTTGCCAGGGTCCTGCTCAGCTAGTGTGGGACCCTCTCCTGGGGCCTGAATGTCTAGCAAACGTCTGGTGCTCTGTGGGGCAGGGGAACAGGGGCAGTGGCGACAGCTTGACTCTTTGAGGAACAGGAGGAAGACAAGGAAGGGGGGCTGTTGGGAGTGCAAGATGGAGGGATGGGCCAGGAGGTGTTTGCTTTTACTCTAAGTATGATGGGAGCCATGGGCTGTTTTGAGCATTGACATGGCAAAGCCTGGGTCTCTGCTTGGCACTGAGGGGAGCACGGTGCTGGGACAGCAGCCGGGGTCCAGACAGGAGGATGCTGTGGCAGAGCCTGAGGGAGACCAGCAGCTTCAAGGAGACAAAGTTGGAGGAAGGAGAGCTCAGGAGGGCAGAGCAAGGCCCCCACCGGGAGATGGGCAAGCCTCAATCAGCCGGTCCCCACTGCCAGGCTTCTCGCCCACCCTTCGTTCCCTAATTGTGGTGGCTTCATTAGCATATCGCAAAAGGCTCCTCTCCTCATGCTGGTGGGGTTGCTCAGGGCCTACTAATTACGGAGCAAGTGGGATGGGAACACCAGGGTGGGGATCCTAATTTAGGACAGTGTTCGTGCCAGGTTCAGGAAGTTCTCTGGGAGGGTCATTAACACCGTGGAGCCACGGGGGACCCGTTCGGCACCCTTGGGGAATAATCCACAAAACCAGGCTCTGGCTGAGGGCATGACCTCGTTTCAGTTCTTGTTTATCCTGGAGAAGCTATAGCTTGATTCCCTGTAGAACTGGTGAATGTTAAACTCTAACTTGTTCTAGAATATTCGATTTTGAAATTCACTATCATGCCCTTCTACACAGAAGTATGGATGATGTTCTCAGGAACACAGGTCTCACACCTTTAAAACGCCCCCTTGGTATTTCTGAGCTAAATCACTGAGCTAAAAAATAATCATCAATTAAAGATGCCCTTTGATTATAATACCCGACACTTCCTTGTTGCAATTTAACGAAAGACATGCTGCAATTTTGTGCCCTGACCAAATCTCTATTTACAAAAAAATTCAACCTCCATTTGTCAGTTCACCTAAGAGAGAAAAATCAAGCGTAGACATTTATCTACTTTCCACTGATAAAACTTCTAAAAAATGGACGATTTTGCAGAAAAAATTAGATTTATTTCTAAGGTGTCATAATTATGCAGAAAAGTCTCCAGTATGTCATGTCATCTGGGCACTTCCTAAACATGGAGACCTTCAGTAATTAATTTTAATATAACATTTGGCTGCATCTGCGCTTGGAAACAACAGCTAAAGAGACCATGTAGATGAAAACATGTCAGTAACTGGTAAGATGTTTATTTTTTGTAGGGTGTACAAATATTTTACGTGTGTTGTGTGTTTCTTGATTAAGTGACAGGAGGGTTTTTTGTTCCCAGAAAGACTAGATTCAGAGAAGTTTGTTTTGCCAGTATTGCTGTGGCTGGTAAAGTCTTGGATGTAAAGAAATACAAAAAGACAGATCAAGTAAAAATCTCTCCCCACGTTAAAAACCCAGGAGCGATGTTGAAACCCTAACAACAAAAAGATCTCAATCCGTGTGCCATGTGCAATACGCCACTCCAAAAAATATCTGAAACCTCTAGACAAATTGTCACCGCCTTGTTGGAAGTTGCATATATTGATTAAAACATCAAGCAGTTACATACAAACCAATAATGAATTACTTCATGCTGGAAGATAAAACTTTTTGATATTTAAATTACAGACTTGAAAGTAAGTAAAATTACCCCTAATTACGCAGAAGGGAGCAACACCTTCGCAGTAAACAAGATAAGCGCCTCAAACAGCACTAATAATTTTAATTAACATTTTCTAGTTTCCTTTCACCTCTTCTCAAGGTCACCTCCTCCCTCTCTGCGGAAAGGCATTCCGGCTGCCGCCGCTGTACACACTTCCCTCGCCATCCTTACCATCAGGATTAAGGCACAGGACTCTTTGAGAGTACTGATTTTTTAAAAGTAAGTAATAGTGCAAGGTAAATATTGAATTGCAGCAGCCCGTTAGCGATGATTTAAAAATGAATTGCAAATCTAATTTTCCAACCTTGTTAAGATTGTAACTTGTCTATACTAAGTCCCTCGATTTGAATTATGAAATATGCCTGAACTGTTGAATATTCAGATTATAATCCAAGTCTAGAACAGTTTAGCTATCAACGCTGCAAATGAACCTCATGCATAACACAACTATCTACGTAGTATTTGTATTCTCTGTTGAGTACCGATTAATACATTCATTTGTTCAAGATTTATGATTTTGCTAAACTGTTTTCTCTCTTTTGTAAATTAAGAAACCCGTAAGAATGGGGCTTTGTTATATCAATGGGTTTGTTCCATGCCACAAATTTAATGTACGGGGTCACTCACAATATAATGTGTAGTGAAAGAATCTCATTAGGCTAAAATGAATGTAAAATGTGTCAATTTGATCCAAATGAGAACTGTAGTAAAACCATGTTTGATGTTCATGTGCAATAAATCTTTCACATTTGTCTGTAAAGTATGAGAGAACCACAGGGAAATCTGTGTTTGTGATAGCAGCACATTCCCCATACTTTCCCTCTATTATTCTTTGTTGGGATTTAGCATATGGAAGGAAGAGTGAAAATCCAAGATGGGGTTATTAACTATGATTCCAAAGTAAATAGAAAATGAACCACACGCATGTTAGAGGACTCTAGAAAAACGAGAAGTCGTTTTAGAAAATAAGGAAAACAAACCTTTGAAGACACCTCCATTGTGCATTTTGAGAGATGCTATGAACAGTCCTTCGGTTTCAGTCTTGGAAAACAGCACCCAGTGTGATCTATGCTTGCCTTGAGTGTCTTTTAGCTTTAGATTTGATTTGGGGAAGATTTTAATGTTTTCGTTTTATGTTGCATATGTGATGACCATTATCTTTCCAATTCATTTTTATTTTGATATATTCATATTGTTAATTACTGTTGTATTTCAATTTTCTCCCTAGTATTTTTGTTCCTTCATAATGGCTTTATGGTTCACTGGACCGAAATGACTAAAATGAAAGATTTCCAAGATTTCTTCTGGGAGTAATTTACAAAAGACCACCATTTTTAATTGCTCCTGATGTTTAGTTCTGGATATCTGCTTCAGAAAGAAATCAATCTCTGTCTTTTAGGTGCCATACTGAGCACATCATCATCTCTTTTAGAAATCTTGATAATTAAACCTTTTTTCCCGTAAATTACTTAAACGTTTTCCTTCTTGATCTGACTCCTCGAGCAGTTTCAAGCACAATAATGCACACTATCTCTGTTTGCATTCTGTAATTCTTTTCCTTTTGCAGAAACTTGTTTTGCTCTTTAATGTTGGGAAAGATAATGATTATTGGTGTGACGTCAAAAATAATTAAGGGAAATGGCAGGGTTTACCCAATAGGAGAATTCTTCCTGCACAGGATAGGAAGAGAATTAATTTCCCAATGTTACTATAATTAAAATCATATGCAGAACCCCAAGTACAAGAAAAAGTTAATCGATATGTCATCAGTAAGAAACAGCTCCTCTAAAAAATTGGTATGTTACAAATATCATAGCATCATTGATAAGAACGGCGGGAACTTTCTGTCAAGAAGACATTGCTTGTGAGGCACCTTGTTAAGATTCTCCGAGAAGGCTACATTCCTCTGTTTGCAATAACGTGGACACACATTCCTAGGAAGCATGCTGATTTCAATGTCAAATTAGCATGTGGATAGAAAGGGGACTCTCTTTTCATTAGCTTTAACTCGTTGGCCATTGCTGATTTGGCGCAGAAAATGGTCACGGTGAGACATCTCCTGTAACTGTCTTCTGTACTGTGTTGTCACCCAGATTTCAAAGGTTGTGGTAACTGATCACCAGCATTCCTGTTTTGTATCGCAAAACTGTATTCTTAACGTTCATGCTGATTAAAAATGTCTGGGTTGACAAAGACAGAAAGTAAACTATTGTCCTCACGTCTGCACAAAGTACTGAGTGAGGGCTCGTGCCCAGACGAAGACTCTTTCTTCAGGGCGCGTTTGTGTGGTCTACCCCGGGCTGATTGTGTATGTGACAATTCTGACTTTCCTTTTCACTTGAAATCCAAAGGACTTGTCTGTATTTTCCACTGGAGTTTAGAATATATTACATGACATTTTTTGAAACAGATTTATTTTCCTGATTATGCTTAGCTTTGATTAATATTAAAATTGTTTGCCATCTCCTGAGTGTGCACCGTGTTGGAAGGAGGCCCAGGAACAGGCAAGGAGTCGAAGGGAAGAAAGCCTGATATTTTCAAGTGGAGAATTCAGATGCAGAATCAGGAGTGGACCACAGTGAATTCTGTTAAGGAATCATAGTTCTAGAAACAGGCTCCAGAGGAAGGCTGCTCCAGGCTCTCAACCAGGGCCAGCCTCCGTCTGGTTTTGGCACACCAGCTTGCACAGACGCACGCCGAAATCAGACGGAGACACGGTCAGCTCTGAAACTTCTGGGCTCGCACTTGTGCAGGCCCCTAGCAGGGCCCTGGGGGTTCCCACAGCAGTGCTGCCTTTGTACTTGGGACGTCCTCAAAAATGGGGTAAGCTTTTCACTTCCCCATCCCCCAAGACAGATTCATCCAGTCCCTTGAGTCTATTTCACGCTCCTGGAGAGGAAGGGGATCTGGAGCCTAATGTCCTCTGAATGTCCCCACATTCATGCCTTCCCTCCAATTTCCCAGCCAACTGTAGCCCCACTCGGGGGACTTACCCATCCCATTCTCAGCAGCCCTTCAACCATCCCCATTGCCCATGCAGCCTGCTTAGTCTTTCTACAGAGCATGCAACTTATCTGCTAGGACTGGACCTCAGAGGACGGGGATCTCCACGGCCCAGCCTTCTCAGCCTGGCTGTCCGTCTCCCTTACGTACACTCTGGATTCTAGGCAATCAGTAGAGGTAGAAGGAAAAAAAACAAAGACAAAAACAGGGAACCACCCAACCCTTACCGGTCCCGTGAATTTGCATGAATGGAATCCCCTAAGTTTCCATTTGTGCATCTATAAAACAAAACTTCTGAACATAGTTCCTACCTCAGAGGCCTATTGGAGCTTGAATAAGGTAAAATATGTGAAGTCGGAGGCAGTGCTGGGCACACAGTAGGTGCTCAGTAAAAGTTACGTTCTGTTTTCAGTACCGACAATCTCCTGAACGTCCACTCTGTTCTCAAGGCAGTCACTCAGCCTGTGTCCATTTATAGAACACACTTCCCCCACCCTCACTCACCTGTCAAAACCCTCAGTGCCCTTCAGGACCTACGTACTAAGTCTCCCGCACTCCACATTGTCACTGTCCGAGGGGGGCCCTGTCTCAGCCGCCTATGAATCTCCAGGGCCAATTGGAACAGAGTGTGCACTCAACAAATTAGCGTTCAATGAATAAATGGGCTGAAATGCAACCTCTTCCAAGGAACCGTTCCAACCCCTCCCATCCAAAAGCACTCTTGCCCTCCTCCAAGCTCGGGTACACCATGTTTCTGCACCTTTAAGGCGGTGTCGAGGGCTTTCGGTCTTATAATTGGGGAGATGAGCTACACACAAACACAGCCATAATGTACTGAGCTCCTTGGGGGCAAAGGCTGTCTCAGCTGCTATGATGGAAACATCCATGACATTCATGGCAGACCCTAAAGGATTATTTTGATGGAAGGTGCTCCTTGCTCCATGTAATAGACCCAATTTAGCCAAGTGCTCCATCAAGCAAGTTTCTGATTCTCTCATCGACTTAATTATAGATACATAAAATTTGGCACGGATTACATGAGTGGCTATTTAACCCCTAGATCCCCAGATAAATTGTTGACATTGTTTTGGACATAATCCCTAAAACTTGAGTTATTTTTTTTCTCCCCCCAGCACAAAGTTTAGAGTGATTTTTTTTTTTTACGAGCTCCCATCCCCCTCCTTGTTCCAATCCTTACACTTGCAGGTCTCTCTCTAGACATCTTTGCCCAGTAATAATTACGGCGTGTTCCCAACCTAACTGATGGCTGGTGTCCTCATTAAGGACCATTACCCTGAAAAGGGTGTTTATTGAACCTGGCAGAGTGCTGATATTTGTTAGACCCTGTCATATGGTTGATGGCGTTTAGTCAGAACTCATTCAGAAGCAGGAGTGAGCCGTTCAAACTGGCAACGGCAGCAGGGACACGGAGGTGGGCTCAAGATGGCAGCACAACATCCATGGCGCCCGCAGGCCAAGCAAGGCTGTTCCACCAGGCGGCTTGACTCCTTCACTCCCTCCGCACTGGATTCTGTTAAATGGATTTCTGTCGAGGGAGAGGGACTCATACCGACTCGATGGAAATGAGAGAAATCACAGTATGTTTGAATTTCACAACTACTTTTGTCCTACACACGCCATGCCAGGATTATTTTAAAAGGATTGTGACTCATTAGAGAATTGATACCATTGGGGAAAAGTATGTTTTTAGATAGACCAGTAATTTAATTCTTTGTATAATTACAAAGGATTGAGCTCACTGAGAGTTGGAGGAATTCATTATCTTCTGGGAGATGTTACAAAGATAGAGATTTTTGCGTAAACACCTGAAGTTGCTGTCCGCGTTAGTCATGATATTTCTCAAAAACACGTACAGCATAGAAACCGGAATGTTGGAGTACCAACATGCAGAGCAAGGACCAGAACCCGGGTCAGTGCGCTGAAGCTTGAGTCCGGCTTCCTCACTTCTCCCCAGCTGTGGGAGGACTCAGCCCTTCCAAACTGCAGTCTTCTTTTTGGTAGAATTTATCGATGCCAATGATTTGAAAGCATGTCTGATGTGCTCGAAAGGCTGATGTAGAAGCAAGCAAAAGAAATATGACCATGTCCCTTAGAGGCGTTCACAGTGTGGTGGAGAGTGGGGCAGTGCGTTCCTGCAAACACTTCCTGGTGTATACACCTTCTACAAATAGGGGTAGAGACCAGGACTTATAGAAACACAGAAGCTGAAAGACTAATTCTGCCCAGAAGGAACGGACTCAAAGTCAAGACAATGGCTACCACTGAGGGCTTATTGTCAGACTTCCGCCCTGATTATGTACTGACGCCATCTCATTTAATTTCCCGAAACATCATCTACTGAATCTCTACATTTTAAAAGATGTATCGATCCCCAAGAAGAGAAAGAAATGAAAGGCCGAAGGAGCACGTCCAGAGAAGAACAAAAGCCTCCGTGGATTCATTCATCTATTTGTAGCCCAGATATCCTGGGTGTGGGACATTGCACTAGGTTCTGGGATTATCATAGGAGCAAAAACACTCTTGATCAAAGCATGTTAGTCAAGTGATTCAACAGTTACTCAAATAGTCACTCAAACACCCTGTCTATAGGCTCTGTCTGGGAGGGTTGTGAGACCTGGCACAGAGACTGTGGGGGAGACTGAACCCAGCCAGGGCAACGGCAGTGAAGCTAAGATATAAAGGAGGAAAGGAGAGAGCCAGACATGGTTGAGAGGACAGGAGAAGCCAGAATAGAAAACCAGCAGGAGCAAGGACTGGGAAGAGGCCAGGGAGGTTCGGAGAGGAGACTGGAGATCTGGGCAAGGTGAGGACAGAAGGCTAGTAGGCCCAGAAGGGCACTGCAGGCCACTTGAGGGCCCTCTCTGTCTTGGTCTTAACAGCTACAGAAAGCTCGAAGATGGATCCAGTTTGCACACAGATGGTGGAGTGGGGGAGAAATTGCAGAAGGTCCGCATGGACACCGGCTCTGCAGACAGGAGGCCACTTCCATCACGTGTTAGTAACTGGGGAAGGAGACATCTACATGTGTCTTCCCATACTTCAGAGCTACTCTGCCTGTCCACCTGGGATTGCTCCAGGCCATACAGCTGGAAGAAAGTCCCAACAGAGTGGGGTCGGGCCATGTGTTTCTCATGAAACAAGAAACTGTTGACCGCCATCCCAGGGCTGCTGTGGTAGCCCATCTCTGGTCGTCAGCCTCTTGCTCCGCACCCGTTGGCAAAGACCTGCATCCTCTCAGCCACTCCTGGCTACGCGAGGATGCCGCAGAGTAAACCTCTTACTTGCATTCCGGAAAGGAAGACAGAAGCAGCAGAAGGAATCGGAAGGCACCTGTCTCTGGAAAGCAGACATTTCTCAGACGCCCCAAATCGGCAACTCTTGGGGTTCTTTGGCCAGAATGGTATCAAATGACCACACTGCTGGAGAGGAACGCTGGAAGTGAAGGGCTTTGCTTTTGTATTTGTTTTTGGATTTTGTTTTTTGTTTTGTTTTGTTTTGGTTTTGCTCTGTTGCTGTTTTTTGGCTAGGCACACTGTTGCCCAGCATAAAATCAGATTTTTGATTCGTAAATTAGAGAGGGGGAGGGACCATTGGGTGGACACTGAGTAGTTCTGCACATGGCCCTTCTCTTCTGGTCACTAGAGTGAATCATATTGATAATATTTATTACTACCTAATCGCAGACCTGTTTGTTAACCATTCCTCCCTCACGTAAACTCCAGGAGATGGAGGGCTTTCTTGTCTTGTTCACCACTGAATTTCCAAGGCCCAGAGGAAAGCCAGCACATAAGTGGTGTCTAATAAGTATCGGTGGGATGAATAAATGAGAGGCGATTCTGCAGAGTTGGTGATGGATGGGAGGTGGGGAGGGGAATTTGGAGAAAGGGGCTCAGAATGACTCCTGTTTCTACTTGCTCCCAGGAGCAGGTGGTGGGACCATTTACGGGGCAGAGGAGCCTGCAAGAGGGTACGAGAGGGGTGAGGCATGCTGGCTTGTGGGTGCCAGAGAGAGCTCCAAACAGGCAGCTGGCTAAACAGATGTGGAGCTCGGAGGAGAAGTCTGGCTAGAGATACACCTTTGAGACTCATCCAAGAATAGGTAGAAATCAAAGCCAAGATTGTGGATGAGATTACTGAGGGAGAAAATATAAGACAGAATGACCACTCAGTCCCTGGCAATGCAGGATAGATGTAGGAGAGCTATGGGAGATGAGCCAAAAATGCTAGAAGAGACCAAGTCCAGTGTCTTTCTCCCCCTAGGAAGGCATTTGGGTTGAACTAGGCCCAGAAAATACCCTGAATTCATTCACTGATCCACTCAGTGAATAGTTACTGATGTTTACTATATGCTGAGCACTGACTCAGGCTATGAGATATGAAAATGATTAAAACACAGCCCCAGGGCATCTGGGTGGCTCAGTGGGTTAAGCCTCTGCCTTCAGCTCAGGTCATGATCCCAAGGTCCTGGGATTGAGCTCCGCATCTGGCTCTCTGCTCAGCAGGGAGCCTGCTTCCCTCCTCTCTCTGCCTGCCTCTCTGCCTACTTGTGATCTCTGTCAAATAAATAAATAAATCTTTAAAAAAATAAAAATAAAAAAAAATAAAACGCAGCCCCAAATTTCCTTGCTTCCCCAATGGGGAGACAGGAATGTAAAAAAAAACACAGCCATAATTCAATGTAGCCCGTGAAACAAGCTAGGTATGTACACGAACGTCTAGGTCACAGAGAGGGCTGGGTGGGTGTTGGTGTGGCATTGTACCTGCCATAAATGATCCCCAGGGGTGAGCCAGCTGGCCAGGTATGAATAAACGATATGCCAACCCGAAGAGACTGCGTGGAAGGTGCCAGGTTTGCTCAAAGCCCTGGAAGCGCTGCGGCACTACTGAAGGCCGTGCGAGGCAAGAGATGAGGATGGAGAACGCACGGAGAGCGTCAGTGTGGGGGTGGCCTTGAGGAGGGCAAGCTGCATGCAAGAAACACCACCACGAGGTCTGACAGCGCTCTGGGCGGGGCCAATGCCACTCTGCTTCAGAACTTGGATTTCATCGAACAAGGGAAAACTGAGGTTGGGACATTGGGAAGGGTGGAGGTCAAGGATGAGCCTCAGACTTCTAGCTTGCAGGACAGGCACGTGGTAATCCCACCCACCCAGGGACAGAATCACGGGAGAGAATGAGGAGGCCACCTCGGGATGAATCGTCTGCCTGCAGGGTGCCGGCCTGGCAGACGATTGTGGACTAACAATATACAGGTAGTAAAAGTAAACAAACAAACAAACAAAAACCCCACACAAAAAACAGAGGCTAAGGTGTCTCCCAAGTTCCTGCCTTGAGTGGCCAGGAAGACTGTGGCACCAAGAACTGAAAGAAGGAGCCACAGATGTGGGGCGGGACTGGAAGTCATGCTTCTATGGAATACTCACTGGAAGTGTCTGCCGGAGGACCAGAGGATGGAGTCTGGAGCTTGAGAAGGAGAGGTGTGTGAAGCCTGAGCAATCGATCCCTGTTGAAGCCAAAGGGGGAACGGTCAGCTCATCGGTGGGAGGAGGGTTGAGCATAAACGCCCCTAAATCTGGGGGTGGGAGAGAGCGGTGCTGGGGGTCAAGTGATACGCAGAGAAAGAAATAGAGGAACTATGTCATGACGCTAAAAGGCATTCCAAGTAGTGTCAGTTGTTACTATCAGTCTATGATTACACATAACCTAAAACGATAAAAGCCTGTAATTATAAAAACAATGTAAATTACATATACGAAACATAGATGTGTGTGTATTTCATGCATTTGCATGTTTTATAAATTTATATGTCCATACATTTGTGTTCTCTCATCCACCACCCCCTGATAGGACAGAAAGGAAAAGTCAGAAATGCACCAGAAGGGATGCCTGGATCGCTCAGGCAGCGGAGCACCTGACTCCTGATTTCAGCTCAGATCACGATCTCAGGGTCATGGGATCAAGCCCTCCTTTGGGCTCCTCATTTAGCAGGAAGTCGGCTTGGGATTCTCTCTCTCCCTCTTTCTCTCCCTCCCTCGTTCTCTCTCTTTCTCTCAAATAAGTAAATAAATAAGAAATGCACCAGAAACGCCGGCTTCTGACTCACCAAGCAAGGATGTCATCGGGATGTGTGATGGGAAAGAAATAAGGCGGATACGGAGGCCATCCTCTTGAAACTTCCTACCCACAAGTAGATATATTCCTCCAAACGCCCAGAGAAAAGTACAAATTAAATCTGTCCGCATGCTTGTGTTTACTCTGAAGAGCCCACCACAGACATTTCAGCTCAACAAAGGCTGTTTCCCTGAACTGCCTCAAAACCCACATCGACTCTATGGCAGGAACTACAAAGTCTAGGCTTTGGGTTTGAAGTCCGTGTGGTTCCTGCAGACGGTGCAGGAGCCCATGCTCAAGGAGAATGGCCCCTGAACAGACCGAAGGGCTTTTTTTTTTGAGGGCTGTACTTTGAGCTGGTGGGGCTTGAGGATCCTTCACAGATGAGCTGGGGGGATGCCTTGCAAATTGACTAATGACTCTCCAAGCAGCTTCTTTAGCTGAAAGAATAGTAAGGTGGCCCCCCAGGTGTCCCACAGTGGTTCTGATCCATGGGTCGCCAGGACGCAGGCCTAGAGCAGGATCTCCGTAACCCTAAGGTATGTTTCTCCCAGAAGCACGAGGAGAGCGGGACCTTGAAAAATCCAATCCAGGAAAGAGAGTAAAGGAAAAGACAGGCGGTTCGGTGTCAGAAAGCAAACCCCTCTTCTCATCCTTCTGCCACAAAGGAAGTATTTTGCAAAAGTGAATGTTACCTCCAACATGACAAGTGTTTCCCTTCCCGCCGGCCTCGGGTGACCCCACCACCTCCCGCCCAGGGCTTCATGAGGTCAGCCTGACAAACATGAGGCATTTTCTCAAGGGGGCACTGACCCTCCTTGGCTCCGACTTGGTTCCCATAGTTAACGAAATTATACAGAGCCCCAAAGATGCCGCGTGCATCGTCTCTTCATTCATCGTTTTCTGCTTTGGGTTTACAGCTGACATGCATTTCCGCCCTCTGCTTCTCCTGCGCCTGGAAGCCCCATCGCCCCAGGCACACGGGAGCCCCCGCAGCTTCCCTCTGCCCAGGTGGGTCGAGGTGCGCTCCGACAGCTGTGCCTGGGGATCGGCCTGGTCTGGGGGCCCTGGGGGACCCAGGTGGGAGGTTCTGTCTGACACCCAATTTGCCCTTTGCAGACAGGCTTCTGGAGTCTTTTCTCCACTCCCTTCATCCTCGTCCTCTCCACCCACGCCTGTCTGCTCTCTAAGCTCCAAGACTGGTTTGTGCTAATGTCCCTGATAACATCTGGGTCCCCAGGTGCCCACACACTCTCCAGCCTGGACGCTCAGGCCTCTCAGCAGAAGCTCTTCCAGGGGAAACTTCCTCTGCCCGGATGCCGGGACTCCACGCGGGGCTCCTTCCCAGCAGCCCCTCCTACTGCCCCTACTTCCTCTGGGTTCTGCCGGTATGTCTGTTTTCTCCTGTCCAACACCCCATGGCATTTCGGGCCCTTGACTGTAGAAGCCACAGGGTCCCAGCCACAGCCGCTCTTTGAAATCGCAGACTCATGGAATCAAACGCCCCTCAACATCTCCCCTTAATCTCAAAACTGGAATGTCCCACCACCCCCTTCCTCCATGTGCCCCGCCAGCCACAAATCAGAAATCTGGACCTTCCGTCTCCTCTGCTGCTTCCCTCCAGTGAGTGAGTGCTGGGAAACAAGTCCTGCAAAGGTCTGCAGACTCGGGTGGTGGACCGCTCTGCCCACCACTGGCCTGTCACCTGCAGGGCGCCGGGCTTCCTTTACCGTCCCCATGTCCCTCTGCCCCTCCTCACCACCTGCCTGCACAAGGCGTCCTGACTCAGGAGTGGAGGTTACAGGCTGCAGCACGAGCCCGGCAACTCCCAGGGGTAGCCCTTCGCTGCACATCCCATCCGCAGTCCTCAGCCTGGTCCGCAAGGTCCCGCAGGCTGGTGGGTGTCTTCTCCTTGCTCTGCACCTTTTCACCAGCAGAACGCTCAGCCTGGAACACATGCGTGTGCACCTACGTGCTCACACACACAGACACACAGGGTCATGCCTCCCAGCTCCGCTCATCTCCTAGTGCACGGCTGAGAGGTGACTCCCAGGTGAGGCTCCACAGGCTGCCCGGGCAGGCCAGGCTTCCTGTTCCTATACCCTGCACCTGTCCTTGGGTCGTTCCTCAGCTCCTGGTGGTGCCACTTACCATGGGCTCCTGGAGGCTGAGGCTGACTTCTACCGACCAGAGCCTGTACCGACCAGAGCCTGAAGAAGGAGTGTTCGGTATGTCAGGTACATGAAGGGACCAATGGCACTCAACATCGTGGAACCACGGACCCCAAAAATGTTCCACAAAATGTGTTGTAAGTGTCTTAGAACTGAAAATGGCTAAATAGCCATAAGATGGGAAAGTAGCCTGCCATGGGGCTTTTTTTTCAGAAAACTTTTAGTGATCTAGGAAAATGATCACGGACAGGTTGAAGGAAAAAAAGCAAAATGAAGACCCAACACATAGCACCTAATATTTATTAAATAAATGGAAGCGTAAAGCTTAGTTTGATACGTGCATATTCGCACATATCAACATGACACGTAAAACAGGAAGGCACGATATTGAATATGTAAATGGCAAAGGCAAGGATCAAATGTGATCTTTTACAGCATCATTTTATTATTTTATACCAGAAGGAAACACCAAAAATGTAGAGGAAACAAATATGTAACAAAAGAAAACCCTAGTCTAAACTTTTTTCTTTTTAATTCTGGAGCACTGATGCGGCGTGTTATGGTGTCTTGTCATCGGTCCGCGTCCTCCCACACCCAGACCTCCAGGCCCACACACACCTGTACCCCGCACTCCCACACCTCTGCGCACACCCGCACTTGCGCCACACATCCACACCCCACTTAGTATATTTTTGAAAAAAAAATTCAGTGTACCAAGGACACTTTAAAAAAAGGTTTATGTCTGTTGACATGGTATTTTTTTCTTCTAAGAAATGTATCCTAAAGTAGAGATAAAACTGTACAGAGAATACAATCAGTATGACGTTATTTATAATTTAGAGTCACGTGAAGTGCGAGTGATGGATAAGGATTACAATATGACACATTTTTTATAGTCATTGGATACTGCGTCACATGTACCTATTTGAGACCCCTGTCCCCCTGTTCCAAGATATAACTAATGACATAGAAAAGCCACAGGCACACAAAACCAGGTCCATGCCTCGTAGGACCCAGGAGAAGGGGAACATGAAGCAGTGAAATAGATTCAGGCCGTAGCCCCCATACCTGGCAGAGAGGGAGCTGCTAAAAGTCTCTGGGCGGGGGGGGGGGGGGGAGGCATGGCCATGGGCCACAGACACCCCTGCTGAAAACTGGACACAGGAAAAAGGAAAAATCCATACCGAGCCTGTGCCCATAACTGAGCCATGCTCCAATGGGTGCAGTGACCTGGATGGACCTTGTGTTGCGCTGAGGTCCAGGAATGGTAAAGGGCAGCAACAGGCAGGCTGCTGGCCTGGGCAGAAACAGGAACAGGGACAGAGAGCTCTTCCCTCTCAAGACCCACGAACAAAAATCCCAAGAAATACTTGCATATGCCCAGTGCCGACAGAAGCAACCAACACAGTCATTAATGTGAAGATGTATTTGTTCTCGATGAAATGAGAACAACAGAATTATATGAAAAACAACCTAAAGATGAATATGTTTAGAATCCTCAAGTAAGGAAAAATATACCTATTCTTAGAAGACAGAATATATGAAACATAAAGGAAAACTTCCATCGAGACTAAGTGTCTATGAACAAAAGAACGGGTTGGAAATCTTAAAAATGTAACGGACAAAGGGAAAGAAGCCTGAGACCCCTGGAGGCTGGTCTCCAAAGTGTTGCGAGAAATCGTTTGTCAACCTAGAGTTCTGCATCCAGCTAAGTGGGATTCAAGAGTGAAGGAAAAATAAACATATTTTCAGGTAAACAAAGGCTGACATTTGTCACTCAAAGACCCTCATAGAAAGCTGCTAGAAGTCTTACTTCAGCAAGAATAAAGACAAGCCCAGAGGGAGGACGTGGGTGTAAGAAATATTGATAAAATACATGGTAAATTTAATTAATTATTGACAATGAGAAATAATAATTAATTATGTGTGTTTTGTACAGTGAACTCAACCTCAGACAACCTTAGTGAGGAAGGGGTCAGGAAGTCGTTGTTGGGTATGAAAATGCACGGCGGCATTTGTCCCGCTCAGGAGGGAGGTGGAGATGTGGGATAGCTCGGACATCTGTGTTCAGGTACATGGACACAAAATTTAAAGCAATAACCATGGGCATAGGAATGCAATCTATACATGGGTTCCAGTAGAGAAAAATACAAAGGATATAGAAAAAAAATTAAAATCCCTCAGAAAAAATAGAAAGGAGAAAGCACACACAAAAAAGTCGATAAAGAAGTTGAAGAAATAAGGTCCTAATTCTAAATGTGTCCCTTTTTCAAAGAGTATAAAGATGAAACTTATGTGCTAAAATTTAAAAATTAGATACATATATCTGTGTAATATATATATATAGTTCTTATAAAAGATATGTCTAAAATAGAGCAAAAATATTTTCAATGAAAAGAATGAAAAAACATATCTCAGGGACTGAAAGAAAATTCTTTTAGTAGTATTACTACAGAAAATATAAAACTTGAAGGTAAAAACAGTCCTTATGTGATAAGATCGTACACCTACTTGTGGAATGTATCTAAAATGGTATTTGAAGGAAATACAGCCTTAAAATACATTTATTAAGAGAAAGAAATAGTAAAATAAATTTTAAAAATCAAAAAAAGGACTAGTAATATCAAGAGCAAAAGTAACTGAAAATAAACACAGAGATCTAAAGATGGTTCTTTAGAAAGACTAACTAAATGAAAAAAAGCAACAAAAACTCTAAAGAGAATGAACAAGAGAAAAGGAAAAAAAATGCAAAAAAATAAAAACATTAAGAATGAAGAGGCTCTGGGTGCCTGGGTGGCTCAGTTGGTTAAGCATCTGTCTTTGGCTCAGGTCATGATCTTAGGGTCCTGGGTTTGAGTTCCACATCGGGCTCTCTGCTCAGCAGGGAGCCTGCTTCCCCCTCTCTCTCTGCCTGCCTCTCTGCCTACTTGTCATCTCTGTCAAATAAATAAATAAAATCTTTTTAAAAAAAAGAATGGAAAAGCTCAAGTAGACAAAATGCTTTGAACTTAATGTCAATAAATACAAAAAGTTAGATAAAATGTATAACTTTCTAGAAAATATCAATACATTAATAAAATATATCTTATTAATAAAATATAGAAAATCTGAATAAGCCTATACTCACTAAATAAATTGAATTATCAGTAAAAGTTTAGGAAAGAAAAGTTAGTAAATTTAAAAAAATAAATAGAAAGAAGCTTATTATTAAAAAAAAAAAAAAAAAAAAACAGAAAGAGACTCTTGGGGCGCCTGGGTGGCTCAGTGGGTTAAAGCCGCTGCCTTCGGCTCAGGTCATGATCTCAGGGTCCTGGGATCGAGCCCCGCATTGGGCTCTCTGCTCAGCGGGGAGCCTGCTTCCTCCTCTCTCTCTGCCTGCCTCTCTGCCTACTTGTGATCTCTCTCTCTCTGTCAAATAAATAAATAAAATCTAAAAAAAAAAAAAAAAAAAGAAAGAGACTCTTTCAGATACTTTAGAGGCAAAGACAGTCTTGCAGGTGAATTTTTCCAAACATTGAAGAACAGATAATTCCTAGTTTATATGGTCATGAAAACTAGAAAATAATCCAACATCCAGCTAAGTCGGGTTTTTTTCCAGGAATGAAAAAACGGAACTACATCTATGCCATGTTAATGAGTTAAGAGGAAAAAAAACCTGTTTTAGATGTGATCATTGTAGTAGATTCCAAAAACACTGAATAAAAACACTACCCATGTTAACCAAACAACTCTTACCCAACAGGACATGGGGGGAGCCTTTCTTAACCTAATGAAAGAGACCATGCCCAAACAGAAAGCAAGCATAATCCTGAAAGGGGACATTTTATCAGCCCTTCCTTTGTAACCAGTTACAAGGAGAGGACATCCCAGGTCTTGAGCACTGTGCGGGGACATTAGTCAATGCAATATGGATAAAACAAAGTTTTAAAATGTGGGAAATAGTAAAAAGGGCTGTATTTGCCGGTAGTATCCATGCAATGGTAATTCATAGGAGAAAACAACGGGCAATAATCATGAAAAATCCTCCATCATCTGATAAACATAAGTCAAAACAGAACACTGGCTTGCATGTCAAATTGGCAAAAATCAAATGACAGAAATCAGGGCTGATAATGGGCTATAAGACAGCACTCAAGTCCTCCCTCCGCAGACCCGTAAATTGGTATGGCTCTCCCGGAAGGCAACTTGTAAGTAAATCTTTGCTTTTATTTCTATGAGTCAATGGGAATATGAACTTTCTGAGACATGAGTATGATCTTAATGTCTTACAGCTTGGATGCTGATGTCCTGGCCTATTGGCGGGCACTTTTCAAGCTTGTTAGAGGAATAAAGAAACGCGTACAAACTGTTTACACGATTAGGATACATTTGCTGTTTTGTTGCACACATTTTCCCAGTGTGTGTGATTGAGCTTTCAGAATGTCCATGTAGTTCATGCTTTCAAGGTCAGGCAGCTGGAGGGTGGAGGACGTGGTCCAGCCCAGGTGTGTCCTAGAGAAAAGTCCACATCCTCATCCATGACATTTCGTTGCCTGTGAGGGTGTGGGATTGATGGGGCCGGGCGGGTGGCTGGGAACCAGGCATGAGGTCCGTGAGAGCATGAAGGTTTATAGTGCCCTCAGCTGAGGACTCGGGGCTTTGTGTAATGATTTCTATAATAACCTCAGGTGACGGAGGGATGGAGAGGTATACAACGGCTTGTGCCCGTGGGGGTGGAGAGGTGCTGGGGATTTGTTTTAATTTAATAATGTTAACAGGGGAATGACGGAACCGAGTTTCTAGGGGGAGGGAGGTGTGACTAGGTGGAGCAGAGAGGATTTTTAGGGCAGGGAAACCATTCATGGCGGCTCCCCGCCATCCCCCATTCGTCTCACTAACCCCACAGAATGGAGGGCACCATGAGGGAGCCCAGTGTGTCAGTATTGCTTCCTCAGTTCTCACAAATGTTCCACGTTAATGCAAAGTGTTTCTCAAGGAAAGACTGGGGAGTGCGGCCAAGGCTGAGGGAGTGTCTGGGAACTCTGAATTTTTCGGTCATTTCTCTGTAAATCTAAAACTTTTCTTTAAAACTGCACTCTGAAGAACAATGGAAAAGGTTGTTCGGGTGCTATAAGGGAGGCTGAGGAGGGTGTGGAGGCGGGGAGGGCATGGAGGCATCTTCTTTTCCTACGCGGGGCTCATTCTGACCTACTCTAGACCTCTTTCGGGAGAGCAGATGGAATAGGGACAGGGAGAGGAGCTGGCAGGTTCTTCTTGGTGCTTTGGCTGGGGGGTTAGAGTGCGTTGCTGAGCTGTTTACGCTGACGCTCAAGGAAGGCTCTTCACAGGCGCCGCCCACAGGGCTGGAAGCCTTGTCCAGCTTGGGTCTCAGAGGGAGGGCTACCTGCCTCTGAGTTCTGAGGACAAATGTCAGAAGCACCAAATTGAGTGTGATCTGTACCCTGGGAGAAAGAATGGAACCAAGATGGTTTTTGCAGGGATTTAGCCTTGGCAAGAGGGAACAGCCCCGTATAACGCAGAGCGCGGTGCCCTAAATGCTTCAAGAAATGAAGAGCACTCAAAGCCACCGGACCTGGGCGGTACTCCCCGCCCCTGCCAGATAGGAAGTCCTATTTTAATAGGCTCCTTCGGTCTTCCAGGGATTGGAAGGAAAATGAATACTGAGTTCTGGAGGAGTTCTCTTTTCCGTCGAGTTTTCTTTCTGGTGAGCCCTGAGTCACAGGCTTGCCGCACACCTCCTCATGGGACATCATGGCCCCGGGTTTCTGTCCTGTAGCTCCAAGTCTCCCCCAAGAATACTTTGGAAGACTTTCCATTAGGGTTGTTTATACCTAAAAAAAAAAAAAAAAAAAAAAATGGAAGTGGGTGGGTATTTGTACATTAGATGTCATTCATTATTCTAAATGTAATTTTAATCAGTTCGAAATGAAAGCATCTTAATATTCTCAATAATGGTACTGGTAACTTTAAATATTAAAACCCACATTAGGAATTCCCCTGCCTGTGTAAAAACTGCAGTATTTGCATTATGGATTGTGAATTTGACCCAGTCTATACTTTCTGAGCTCAATTTTAGATGATCCTCGTGCTGGTTCTCAAGCCCACAGCAAATGCCAGGGAGATTAGTGGTAAACAAGGCCCTAACACATCAAAATTAAATGTTCCTAATTACCAACTTTAAACAAATCCTCATCATGCGGCAGGGCTAATTCCTTGCCACGTGTTTGTGGCACTCAGAGAAGGCTTTTAGGACACACAGCATTACCATAATTTTTTCGACTGGAGTTCTCATAGGACATCAGATGAAGTCCCTACCCTTAATTTTAATTGCATAGGCTGCATTCTTAATTAAAAACTGTACAAATGGATTTTATGCCATGCCAAAAGAAATCCAAGTTCATTAGTTATAAAACCTTTTAAAAATTGATGCAAATATGCGAATTCCTTAAAAGTTTGAACTCAAAGCTCTCATTTTATGTTGAGTTGCTTCTAATCTAGAGAATAATAAAGTCAACATAAATTAAGGTTTTTTTTCCCTTTTTTTTTTTTTTTGGTTGGTTTCTGCCTTTCTGATTTCACGTTTTTCCCTGTAGAACGAGATTCATTTTAAATTCAAATTCTTTAGAGATTTGTAGGGGGAAATCCTTGTTGACCTTTTCTCCCTGGGTTTTGCAAATGAAAGCCGATGAACCCTTTAATAATTTTGCTTATTAAGACACAATTACATCATCTTCAGTGACAAGAGGAATCAAACTTGCCAACCTATAGAATTAAGAAGCGCTTTCTCCAAATGCACTTGATTTACTTTTTGTTGTAAATTCATAATTTTCTGATTTAAATAATTTTACTCCCAAACGCTTTCAAAGCCATCCTTACATTTAAACATTGCAACTTTAAGCAGAGATGCTCAGAGAAGCTGCATATCCATTTTCCCTTGTTTTCATCGTGTTTTTGTCCAGTAGGACACCTTGTACACAGTGTGTCTAGTAAGTATTGTTTGAACATGTGAGGGCTGGGTCTCACTGACCAGGAAGAAGCTTACCTTCTTAGACAGGAGAAATCTGAGCAGTTGGATATAGAGACGATAGTTATAACTAAACAACAGTGCAGTGTTTCTCTGGTAAAAAAAAAAAAAACGGTCTCTGTGATATTTGCTATAGTAAAAAATAAAAATTTAAAAACGTGCGTCTATGCCTTGCCTAGACTATACTGTCCCGTATACTAGCCAGTGGTTTTATGAAATTAGTCACAAGTAAATGAAATTGAAAATTTGATTCTGTAGCTATGCCAGCCACATTCCTGGTGTTCGGTGGCCACACTATCCGAGCAGAAAGTTCTGTGGGGCAGCCCAGAGGTGGGGAGATGTCAGAACACAGGTGGGTGCTTCAGCCTCATCTGGAGGACATGGCTCATGTCATTTCCACCGTAGTCCTCACAAAGCTTAAAACCTTAAAATCATTCCGCTCCGTAGAAGGGGGCCTCCTCTACAAAGTAACGTCTGACCTCTCCCTCCTTCTTGTTTCTCACACTCCTCACCTGAGCTGTCCCGTGGCCCTGCCCTTGCAGCACACGGCCTCTGTCTCTACCTCTCTAGCCGTCCGGGGGTGCTTCATGGAGAGGCGGCTTCCACGAAGCATGTCCCATGTGAGGGTCACAGACCTCCCTTGCATTTATTCATGCTGATTTCTCCTCCGTCTCCCAGAGCGAGCCACATCAGACCTATCAGGATGCCATAGGTGTGACCAGCGTGTGTCCCTGCGGATGTGACGCCCCTGCCTCGCGGCGCCTCCCAGGTGAACGGACAAGGCCAGGGCTACAGCCAGCCCTGCACGTTCCTCCTCAGAAGCTCCTAAAGGTTAGTGCAACACTCATGCCGTCTGAGAGCAAATGTCTAATGATCAGCAGCTCTTACCAACCGAAGATGGGTTTCATCATCATTTCAAGGACACTCAGCAGGAAAAATGAAAGCCCTGGCTGGAGCCTGGAATATCTGAGTGAAATTATTGGCCTAGTGGGTCACCAGTGCGACTGTGCCCATATTCCTCACCCCATACTTGTCAAGCCTCAGAGAGCTTGCCACGTATGTCTGTCAGGCATTGTCCCAATGCCTGTGATAAATACAACAGACGTTTTTGTGTCTCAGGAGTCTCTGGCTCAGTCAGGGGTCCAGTTGCTTCGGGCAGGCCTGCCTCACTCAGCTGGGCTTGCTTGTGTATCTGGAGGCAGCTGGCAGGTGGGCTGACCTGGCTTTCAGTGGGATGACACAGCTCTGTTCTACAGGCCCCTCACCTTCCGGGGTGCTGGCCTATGACCTCTTCATAATGAAGACAGCAGAGGAAGAGAGGGAGTAGCAAGCACACAAATCTCCATAGAACTCGAGCTCAGAACTGGCGTGCCGTCACTTCCGCCACGTTCTGTGGCCTCTCCATCATCATCAGGGAGCCCAGAGTCGACAGGTGGGAAACAGACTCCATTCCTTGCTGGGAAAAGCTGCAAAGTCCCATTGCAAAGGGCCCGGATCCAGAGACAAGTGAATGATTGTGCTTATTGTTCTCAATATAACAGCTTTATTGAGATATAATTCACACACCATACAATTCACCCATTTACAGGGTACAATTCAATGGTTTCTGGTATATTTACAGAATTGTGCCATCATCACCACAATCAATTTGAGAATATTTTCTTAACTGCAGAAATGAATCTCACACCCACTAGCAATCACTCCCCATTTCCCTCCAGCTTCCCCTTGCCCCCGTCCTAGGCAACCACTACTCTACTTTCCATCTCCATGGATATGAGGGCTGTGGCTATTTTTGCAATCCGTCTACCCACACAATCATCCTCTTCCACAGGACTGAGATGAAATACGCTGTTCCATGAACAAGAGAACTCTGATCTAGTTGGATAAATAACCCAGTTTCTGTTTCTGTTACCCCAGGGAGGTTAGGCTAATGGGTGCTAAGACCAGAGCCCACATTACATTGTCAGGTATCCTAGACTTTATCTGAAATGGCCGCCCTCTACTAGAACCTCCGTGGAAGGCGCGTCCATCTATTTCCCAGGTAGAGAAAACTGTCCTCAACGAGTGGCATTCAGGCCTGAATTTCCATGTGAACGCTGCAAGAACTTTTAGGTTAAGGGAAGTTCAACCATGTTTTTCTACCATTCTCCCCTTTCCACTCTTCTCCTCCTCCATCTGCGAATGGAACCAGGAGTGTTGAAACGTTGAAGGTAAAAAAAAGAAAAGAAAAAAAAAAAGGAAAAATAAGGAAGAAAGAAAAGAGAGAGAGACTCTCGTGGTATTTTTGATCCAAGCAGAGGCAGAAAGTGCCAGGGGTCTCATGGGAGGACCTCTTCTCAATGATTTTCAGTTGAATTTTTACACGCCCATGAGGTTAGGACAGTTAAACAAACTTTGGGTAAATGCCGCTGGCTTTTTATTCATTTATGAACTAACCCTTCAATTCTTTTGAGTTTAAGCCCTCAGCACTTTCTACAGAGCCTGAAAACAAAATGTTTCAATATGATTGGAATACACAATGTTCAGGAAATGTCATAAAATGGAAAATAAAAACCTGGCATTTTGTTTGATAGAATTATTCTGAGACTTCTTCATAAGTTTCGTTTACACAGAAATTCATTTGGGTCAAGTTGAGTAAATCAGCAAATTAGCTAGGCTAGTCCCTGACTTGATTCAGCAGCATTTCAGAATTTCAGACTTATGCGCAGCTGGCTCTGTCCGCCTGTGGATTGCAAATGTCTCACCGTGAAGAACTGCCAGGAGAAAACTGTAAATTTGATCCCCCCAAGCGAGAGAATGTATTGAAGACGCACCCTATCCTATCTCGGGTCCGACAAAGCTGCCGGAACGAGATGGGGTCTTACGAATAACGTCAGGATTGTCTTCTCAAACGGACCCCCTCCTTTCCGTTTCGAGGGGAGGACAGCTGGAGCCAGACAAAGTCAGAGACATTACATCAGGGAGAAACAGGCAGGGGGAGAGGGAGCAGAGACGGGGGGAGAGAGGGAGAAAGAGATGGGGGGAGAGGAGAAAGAGCAGAGAGGGAGGGACAAGAGGAGAGAGGGGAGAACAGGGGTGCTGACAAGCACCAGGCCTAGCATGGTGCATTTGTAAATTTTCTGTTTTCCAGAACGATTCCAAGGGATGGGGGAGAGAAGCAAGGAGAGAGGAAAGAGAACTGGAATTGCAGCCTCCATGTGGCACCTATAAGTGTTTTGTTTGTTGAAACAGAAAAGCTCCGGGAACATAGGCAAGTGGGCTGAAGGGGGGAAGCCAGGCTCCTATGCCAAACCAGCCTTTTCTCTGTAAAGCTTTTGTTTCTTCAAAGGTGCCATAAAACCTGAAAGGAAAAGAAATGAGGAGCTAGGATGTTATTCTTTTCAGATTTTTCTTTTGCTGTTGACTTTGATTTCGGACTGCACAACCTGCCCACCTTGGCTTTGCTTTCCTTCTCCACCCCACTTCGGTGCCTGAATGAAGTTTATCAGCCAGTGACGGGCTTGTAGTGAGCAATCCAGGTAACAGCATACACAGGATACATTTGTATGGATTCCTTTACACCTTGAAGAGTGACATCTTGTCTTGGACTTCCTATTTCAAAGACTTACTTGAGACTATTTTGCAGAATGTTGAAACGTAAGAGTCCTTGTGGGTCCACAGAGTGTAATTGTTACGCCATGTGCCAAGAGGAAAAAAAAAAATGCATGCAATGCCAAAACCTACCTGATGTGTCCTAGAATCTTAAATTTCATCTGGGAAACTTAGATTCCTTCTAAATATATTTTGGCTCCTTCCCCAGGAAGAGGAATAACAGAAAAATGTAACTAGTTAAGGACAATGTTCTCTTTTCACTCCTATTCCCAAGGTTTTATGACCAAAAACAAATAAACAAACGCCTCAGTGCAAGTTCTGCCCTCATCGGTTCTTGCACTTTCTCTTCCTAACCACCACCCCCTTTCCTTCCTGCAACTGCCAACCCCACCGTCCTTGATCTCACTAATTCACACTTGTGTTCGATATTTGAGTACCTGTGATTCCAGGCATGTGCAAGGCACTGAGAGTGTGTGGGTGAGCAAGACACAGTCTCTGTCCCCAGGCACCTCCTGGGCCAGCGACAGAAATTGTGATACTGTGTGATACGTTTTCGCCGGAGGTATAGACTCAAGCTCCCTGACACCTAGAGAAGAAAAGCACTGACTTTATTGGAGAACTTAGAGATGATTTCATGGGGGAGGGGTGATATTTTAACAGGATATTAAATATGAGGTCAGAGTTTTCAAGGGAGAGAAATGAGAAGAAAGTGTTTTAGGAACAGGAACAAGGCACAGCCAATGCAGATGATGGGTCTGGGCAGCTCATACTGTGTTTAGGAGAAAGAGAGTCCTGCAAGACCAAAGTTTAGCACCTGCGGTGCAGAGAAGTGGGGAACAAACCCAGTGTGGCCACCTGTAAATGTCTATGTATTCCTGGAGGAGTCTGGGCTTCTTATGTCCCTTGGATGGTACTAACAGATGGCTGGAAGGAGGCTGGAGGAGTGGGATGACCAGAAATAAGATCACCTGCCAGGAAGTTATTATGAACATCTAAGCAAGGAAGGGGCAGGTATAAGAGGCTTCAGAGGTGAAGGGACATGACTCAGTGACCAGTGAACAATGGAGAAGGGCTTAAAGGAAAGACTGAGGAAGCCTGAGGATCTAGAAAACACCAGAAAGTTAATGATAATGACATTGCATCAACCATGGTGCAAAACCCCATGAGGAAGATGTAAAGGGCAGGGGATGGGAAAGGCAGAGAAAGTGACTTCAGCTTCTTCACAGTCAAGGTGCCTGTGTGATCCATCTAAGTGGAATTGTCCAGGAAACCACTGAAGGGTAGAAATGATTCTGAGGAAACACTGGGGTTGGGAGAGAAATATGTGGCATTTGTAAGCACGTCAAGCACAGCCAAAGTCTTAGAAGGACTGAAACGACCCAGAAACATTCCATAAAGGAAGGAATAAAGCATGAAGTATCATGACAAGTTACTGACACAAAATGTGATAAGATACAGGACTTGTCTTCAACTCCACTCTTCTGCCCCTACGAAGGGACAAAGATTGACACATACCAGGAGACAATGGGCATCAAACCATAAGTGCAATAAATTGTCGTGAGCCACTTATAAAGGTGAGCATGTACATTGCATTGGTGGCTCACAGTAGAGTGCTGACAGTAGGGGATGGGAAAGAAAGAGAGGAGGACATGGAGAGCCTTTCAGAGGAAGAGGGTAGAACAGGTCCATGAAGAAAGCAGGAATTCAACAGGCAGATGAAAGGTGAGAGAGCAGCCCAGAGGACAGTGGGAACAGAGCCATGGAGATGTGAAACAGCCAATTTCTTTAGCTGGACCTTAGCTGGGGTTCAAGGGTGGGGGTGGAGGTCGTGGTGAGAGAAGAGGCTGAGAATATGCTCAGGGGCCAGATTATGGGGAACGTTTATCCCAAGAGAAAATTTAGACTTCACCTGGTAATCAAGGGAGAAATTAGAAATTAGAAAGAATTAGGCAAGGTGTCAACATGGTTAGGTTTGCAGTTTTGAAAGGTCTTTTGGGGATTTGAAGAAGTCCAAGATGTAAGGAAAGCAGACTGATTAGAAGGCCATTCTATCCACACATGAGAAGGGTAATAATTTGAACTAGGGTGGGACAGGAGAGAGACCACAGATTTTAAGAAGAGAAAGGAACATCAGTAAGAATTGGCTGCTGGTACAACTGTTGAGGAATGAGGCAATTAAGAGCAAAAAAGACCTCTTAGTTTCAAGAAAGGGCCTGGTGGACTTCATTGTTGCATGCCAAGATGGGGAATCAAGGCAGAAAAGCTGTTTAGGGATGATGGTCAGGTGAGATGTAGGGAGAGAGAGGGGCTTGAGAAAAGTGACCATCAAGCTCTGTGGGGAACTCCATGTTATCATGACCATTGGCATATCTACACCAAGCCTTCAATGTACAGTTTTCACCATTAAAATGCCAAAATACGAATATATATATTTCTCTCAAATTTCCAGTAAGCATTTTACTGCTAGAAAACCAACAAGACATAGCTAAACTCACTGAACAACAAAGGTACGGATACTAAAGGTGTGTCTAGTCACCTACTTCATCCATCCATATGGGAACCTGAATTCCTCTCAGTCTATTCATTCAAGTTCCAATTTGAATTTTTACCATAGTATGAAATTAATTTAATGGGCAAAAAGCACAAAACTTACACCAATAGTAAATACTGGATATTCCAAATTTTCTTCTGAACATAATAATGTCTTCCAGAGATGGTAGTATGGATTATCTGCAAATAATTATCCAACGACTATTGTGTAATGCTGTTACTCATCTCTTTCCTGGGATACTATCATCATTGAAAACTACCATGTGTTTGCTAAGCAAACCTGTCACCTTTTAGCATATTTACAGAGTAAGTTTTATGACAATTCTCTGTTCTTTTCAAAAGCCAAGCCAAATATTTGTTCCCCTAGAATAGCTAACAAAGCAGGTACCACAAAAAAAAAGGCAACTGAGAACAATTTATAATATAGGACTTTATTTTTTTAATTAAGAAGAAACTATTAAAAATGCACCCTTTATTGGCATCATTTGTCTGGTGATCTGATTTTATTAAAACTCTCATTATTAGAAGGACCCCCAGAAGAGAGGACATAGTAAAAATAAACGTAAGAGAGGAGTTAGTTTGGAAAAGCACAGAAAAGATGAGACAGAAATAATCTAAATGCACAGCTCCAAGACTCCCAACCGAGTCATTGCCCTTCTCACATTCCAGAGCTTGAGATAAGTCTTCAAAAGTCACTTTACCAGTTTCCTTTGCCTAGGAGTTCTGCTTCCCTTTAGGTTATGGAAAGTTTAGTAGATCTTTGCTCCCATCCAAACAATGAGAGAAAAAATGTATAATCTATAAGTCTTACATTTTCTTGAGCTGATGTCACAAGGCAACTAGGTAGATTGAATTCTGAATGGTGACAAGACTCTCCTCAGAAACGTAAGACATACTAATGGTTTTCCCTTTGACAGTGTATGGATAAAAGAGGCAGACACCATGAAAGTAAGTAAAAAGAGAGAAACTATAATTTTAACAACACTTAGAAATCAAGGATGAGCTAAAATTAGAATTTTAAATCCTTGACGGCCTTGGACACAAATGAAGTCCACAAGCCCTCACAAGCTCTTTCTACAAGCCATTATTAGGTGCCTGCAATAAAGCCTGGGGAAGAGAGAAGACCTATATGGGTCCTCATCAGCACATATGCACTAAACTCTACTTCCCAGAACTTTCTCTCATATTAAGGAAAAGTCTTAAATCATTGTGGAAGGGACAGGAAACCCCAACCTTCCCCAAGGACATGAGCAAAGACCTACTGTCTCTACAGAGGAGGTAGAGACAAAACATAGCTCTTCCTGCTTCAGATAGGAACCTCGAAGTTTGCTTCTCAAAGAGGGGCAGGAAACACTCTCTACCAAAGACCCTCTTATAGATATACAGCAAAATTTGGCTGCCCAGTGAAGAGAGGCAGAAACACTAAGGAATTCCATTTAAAGTACACATATACAGAACCTGCCTAAGACTGAGGCTCAGCTAGGAGAGCTGAGAATCACCCCTACTCTCACCCTGAGCCTTATGCCAATAGTAGTCTTCCTGAACTATGGAGCATAAAAATTGCTGAAATCTGAAGATGTGACAGGAACACTGAAACATCCTTCAGCATCTAAACCCTTGATAAGGAAAAAGATTGTACCAGCCTATCAATGGAGGAATTTCTAGTCCATTGTGCACTAAATATAACTATAGCAAAAATAAAGCCCAAATACAACTAAGCTAGTGACTAGATTGACACACTAATGATGTAGCGGGGTGGGGGGTATATGTCAATTTTTAAGCATAAATATTTTTTGGATATTATGTATCCACTCTTCTTCTACATTTAATGCCCTTCATTCAATCAAAAATTACAAAACACATGTGCAAGCTTTTGTGAACTCATGTATGTACACACATGCACATGCACAAGGAAGAGAGGAAAAAAAAAACTTCACGAGTAAGGTAGTCAATAGAAATAGAACAAGAGATGAACCAAATGTTGAAACTAATAGGAAGCATCTTCAAAATAACTATATTCAATACATTAAGGATCTAATAGAAAAGTAAACAATTTGCATGAACAAATGAGGTAAACCCAGCTATGTGATGGAGACCAGGAAACAAGCCCAATGGAAATGGTAGAAAGAGAAAATATAATATTATAAATGAAGAATTCTTTCAATTGACACAAAGGCAGACTAGACAGTAAAAATGATAGTAATAATAATAATAATAAACTAGTGAATTTTAAACTAAATCAGTTGGGAATATCCAAACTTAAAAACAAAAAGAGGAAATAAAAGCAGTAGAGGCAGGGAAGAGAAACACAGTAGAACTCCCAAGACCTGTAGGACAATATCAAATATTCTAACACACTCATACAATCCCAGAAGATTAAAAAGTGAATGTGGCAGAAGAAATATTTTAAGAGGTAATGACCAAGCATTTCCAAAAATTCATAAAAGATAAACAAGACAAAGAACACTGAGAAAATTAAATTAAGTAAATACACATACACAAACACTTTGACACATCATGGTCGAACTACAAAATAAACAAATGAACAAATAAAAACAGTAAAAATCTTGAAGACAAAAGAAACCTTACATACAGAGAAACAAAGATGAGACATATCAGAAAGCCAGAAAACAGGAGTGACATTTTTAAAGTAATGAAGAAAAACAAACAAACAAAAAACTGCTAACCAATAATTTTATGGCCAATAAAAATACCTTTTAGAAGGACAGCAAAACAAAGCCTATTTCATAGAAAAAAAAAGCTGAGCAAATCTACACCACAAAAATAGATAGGTAGGTAGATAGATAGACAGACAGACAAGCTAAAGGAAGTTTTTCAGACAGAAGCAGTATGACACTAGGGGAAAAGACAGTTCTATACAAAGGCATGCAGACCTCCTCAAAAATGGTAACAATGTTGGTAAATATAACATAATTTTTAATATTTTTAATTCATTTAAAGGATATCTGATTGTCTAAGGCAAGGAATAAAAATATATTGTGGGTTTACAACATATATAGAATTCATTGTTTAACAACATGGCACAAAGAATGGGAGAGAAGAAATGAAAGTTTGATGGTGTAAGATGAGAACGCTCTGCTTGAAGTGGTATAATAGTATTTCAAGGTGATTGGGGTAAGGTAAATATCACAAAACCCTACAGCAGCCCATAAAAAATATTAAAGTGGTGTAATTAACAGACTAATTGTGAGATTGATCTAAATCATAAAAAATATTCAATCCAGAAGAAGACAGGAAATGAGGAAAAGGGAAAAAAAATAGGCAGGATAAATAGAAAACTAAAAGCACTCAACCATATTAGTTCTTTACTCAATATTATCAGCAATTGCATTAAATATAAATGGTTTATACACCCCAATTAATAGGCAGAGATCAAAATGGATTTTAAAAAAAGCAAGACCTAAGCTTATGCTACAGTTAAAGAAAAAGTCTACTTTAAATATAAAGATACCATAAAGGTTAAAGTAAAAGAATGGAACATAAATATCAAGAAACACTAATTTAAAAAAAAATACAAAATAAGCCTGGTGTGGCAATGTTAATATTGGGTAAAATAAAGTTTGATAAGGAATGTTACTAGGGACAAAGAATAAATTTTAGATAGTAGTAAAGAGATGACTTCATCAAGAAGATACAACTTTATTAAGTGTGTATGTGATAATTATAGGGCTTCAAAATACATAAAAATTATAAAACTGGAAGGAGAAATTAAAAATTCACAATTATAGTTGGAAATTTCAAATTTAAAATATTATTAGAAAGTATCTATTCATTCTACACTCTTAAGAGCTTACAGTCCTGTTGGGGACAAAGGTACCCCTCATATTTTGTATGTCTGAATCTTTGGTTGTATGTGTGGAACTCTAATCAATGTTAGAGCAGGGAGGCATGGGGTTCCATGTGGGAAAACATCAGGACCATGCAGTCCCTGGTTTTTCCAGGATTTTTCTGTGCCATAATAATGTCAGAAGACATTGGCTCCCATTTAACCATCATGTACCTTAAATGGTTATAAAGGATGCTGAGAATGAACTATGCATTACCCATTTTGAGATGATTAATAATAAAACTTAAAATAACCCAGACAAAATCAGAGTACTACACAGCCCTCATGTTAAGCCTCATATCTGTCTTTAAATCACTGAGACACATTGGTTTAACCATAATCACACCGAGGCAGGTGGACAAGAGAGAGAAAGAGAGTAGAAAACTGGCAAAAAAACCTTTTATTAACTCATGATTAAAATATTAGTAATAACAACAATAACAGCAGGCACTATTAGAACGTGCCTCCCAGTTCCAAGAACAATGCAAATAACTCTGTGTTGACTCCTACAATCCTGCCCACAGTCCTCTGAGCACAATTAGCCTCATTTTTGGAATGGAGATCTTGAGGCTTGGGAATTTACACACTGCTTGTCCAGGTCCCTGCACTGGTAAATGCTAAAGTTGAGATTCAAACCCAAGTTTGCCTGAATGAGCAAATCTCACTTGAGGATGACAGTTAAGAACATTGACTTTGAAGCCAAATATTTACTGAATATTCCCTTTGCTCAAGAAACCAATTAGAAACTATGAAGTCACAGGGGCTAACAGAGTCTTTATGAGTAGCGTGGTGGCAACACCAACACCCTCTAACTCCTGAAACCATCCCCCAGGACCAGGATCAGTGGACACAGGTTACTGGAAGGAGGTTGCTGATGGTCATTTCAAAGGGCAAACAGATTAAAATCGACTCTTTTGCCTTCCACAAACAGCACTTGTTCTCAGAGATAGAAAAAATAAAAAACATATGTAGCCTTTAAATTGACTTCACCATCTGTTTTGAATAATTTTGCATAATGTAAATAAGGCTTCTAATTCATATGTCAGATTAGAATTAGAATTTTTAAAAGCAGATGCAAAGATTGAATTTAGTCCTTGTGAATCAATAAGAGAAACTAAGGTGGGGAAACACCATTTTTCCACTATCACTTATTTATTTAGGGGATAAATGAGGCAAAACCCAGAGTTTTTGGACTGAAGGATTGTGGTTTGAGGGCGATGGGTGCCTCAGGATATGAGCGTGCTAAATGCTGTGGGGGAAGGAGGGTGCAGCTGTTCTGTCCACTCCTTCTAGACATCCTAGAAAGGACTGGCCGGGCACCAGGTCATCCCAGCAGGGAGCTTCAGGTGACCCAGCCAAGGTACACTCTGAATCTCCCCACTGCAAGCCACACACTCCACGTCTGCTCCTGGTTGTAGCAATAGCCTTGCATGTGTTTCCTATCGCCAGGCACATACCCCCATCCCACCCCACAGTGCCCTCCGAGACCTGGCCTCCGGTCCCAGGACTGATGTGAGGCTGTGAACAGTCTGGACTGTCTCTGATATATGATGTGAGAAGGAAGAAGACTGTACAGGGCGGGCTCCAAGGGTTACTGAGCATTCCATCTCCGACTTCCGGCCTCCCTCCTCTGGCAGCCAAGATGGGCCTGGCTTTAGATGGGTTGCGGAGGTTTGTGCACGTGTGCGAGAAAGGGCAGGAAGGTGCCTGTCAACTGAACTGCTCAGTTAGAATATCAGCCTGAAGCAACCCACTTAAAAACTTTAACACTTTATTCAATTTCTCTATATTTTTCTTTCATAATTAATACATACGTTAGTTTTGACAACAATGTGTGTTACAGGTATGCCAACACAACTTAACCAGTTAACAGTGTTACATTCCAAGTATAACAAATAATTACTTGAGTATTCGGGTCCTCTGAAACCCACACCCTTAACTAGAATGACATTTTATTTCTTTTCTTTCATCCTCGCAATATTCTAATGAAAAATATCAGGTAGTGGGGAGGGGGGAGAACTTGGTTTCCAAAGGGAGCAGAACCCTCATCATCTCAGGCCACCATGAAAATGCTTGTATTTTGACAAAGCCCACCAGCTGCACAAGAAAAAACAGATTCTCATTAACACTGCCCCAAAACTCTCTTCTTTTGTTCAGTATCTTTTTTTTTTCATGCTTCAAATTAGCACAGGCATGGAAAGTGTACTCACAGGAGAATTTTAATTTATTGATGCTTCTTGCCCCTACTGTACATTCCGGCTCCTCTTCGAGGGTAATGGATGAAGCAGATGTTTGATGCCACGGCCCCTCCTCATAACTTCGCTCCTCAAAACCAGGTTTACAAGTACAACTCGCATGGGTTCCCATAGACACAGGAAGCTGAGGTCATCATGAAACATGAGGCTGGGGCAGGAGCCTGAGCTCATGTGCTCTGCAGCTGGGCCTCCATCTTCTGAGCACGTTACCGATTTATGAAACAGCCATAATTTTCAGCTTATGGACAAAGAAATAAAAGTGTTGACACCATTATTGTAACATCTGCGTAGGGAAAAATATGAGCCGATTGCTAAGGCACAAATGGTACCGGAGTTATAAAGATTCTTTTACACCCAATTGTATTCATTATCAGCAGTAATTATTTCTAACACAAGCGGTTTCTTCCAGTTTAATGTCAACCGACAAGGTTAAGACCTTACACTAGAGTCATTTCTACCTCATGATTTGTTGGGTCTGCAAAGTTAGGCTAATTGGTAAAGCAAGACTTGCTTCTGGGAGCTCTGGTGCCTCAGTTTCTGCTTGTCTGGATGGGACAGATCTCTTTGTTAATGTCACCAAAGGGTACAACTGGGCAGGGTCCAAAAGGATCCCCAGGCTTGTACTCTGAACTACACGTTTGTCGTCGTTGGAGGGACTACGGGAGGTTCTCTCTCTCTGCTCTGCCAGAAGCATCCTTGTAAACGAACTTCTGCAGCTGAGGGTGCTGATGTTGAGTGACACATGGAGGGAGAAGGCTCTGGAATCCTCTGGTGTTACATTTATGGATGAGAAGCTGGCCTCACTGGCTTAAACAATGAAGGCATGTCTTCCTTGTGCCTTGGTAATCCAAGTCCTTCTGTTCACAATGGGCAGAAGTGACCTCTTGTTCTCAAGCCTCATCTAACAGGCAAACCCAAATTATTCCAGGAAATAATTTGGATATATGCCGATGAGGAATGTCTGTCTCCAAGGGATTGTGCCATGAAGGCAATAGTAGTGTGAGAGGGTTGACAGGACCACCATAATACTGGATAAGTACCTAACGTCGTGTGTGTGCCAGCAGGGTCAGAGAAGGGGCAGAGAGAGTTCCATCCTAGCTTTCCAAATAGCCTCTGAGTGAGCTCAAAAATTTTACCTCTAAACAATTGCCCTGGGGATCTTGCCATGGCCGCACTAAGGCAGCAGCGTCCACCCTTGTAGGATGCAGTTCAGGAGTCTGGAGTAGCTTCCTTAGCCCCACCCTTCGCCTCATGGCATCACCCCCTTACCTGCTGACATCAGATGTCAAAATGCTGGAAAGCTGACAGTTGCTTTTGTCTCTTAATTTCTTTTCAACCAACTAAAATCATCCATCTCTTTGCATTAGCTGCAATAAATCCCAGCTTCGTTTCTTAATGGCTTAAGAAAGTCCATTGTCAGTCCTGTAAGAAGTCAAGTTCATGAGATGATGGACCTTCTTTTCATGTTGACCCATCCACACCAACGCCTCCATCTCTGCCTGGCACAGTAGTCTCGTGTTTGCTTCGACTTCCTAGAAAACAGCTGAGGCAAGGCTCATGTGTGTGCCGACGTCCTACTGAAAGCTGACACTCTGGGGCAGTAAGAGTGAGGAGAGAGGGGCTTGAGGAAGGGTGCGAAGCAAACATGAGGTGATATGTTACCTCCCTGGCCCTGCTTTGCAATAAACCCCAAGCGAACCAACCGAAGCTTGGCAGGTGCACCCGCTCAGACTAATGAGATGTTACCAGACGGACTGTATGGAAAAACCATGCCCGGAATAGTGTCTGCTGCAGGGAGTGATGCAGAAGGACTTGTCCCTGCCTCCCATTGGTCAAAGTGCTCCCAGCATGGAGCCAAGCCCCTCACACCTGGGTTTCTTCACTAGTGGAAACCCTTCAGGTGATGATACAAAGCCCATCTGCCTAATCCGGACTTGGTGCTCAGACTTCAAAGACCAAGTGCCTAAGACCACGGTGATCTGCATTAAATACTGATTATTGTGGGCTGTTGTGCCACTGCGTCTCCCTCACAGGTATGGAGACATCGGCATCCATGGGATTATCATTTCTGCCAGGTGGCCAAAAGACAGTCCCAGAAAACAACTCTGCACCCTCCAAAGCATGAGGCTGAGCCTTTCACACTCTGAGACAAATGGCCCTCTCTTTGATACCTGGTGCTACCTCTAACAACAACAAAAAAAAATTACAATAATATGACCGTGATTCACTTCCAGGAAATAATTTGGATATGTGCCGATGAGGAATGCCTGCCAGACTGCAGTGCATTTGTCTTTCTTCTGCCCACCACAGCAAATTCAGGTCAGATAATTAGCACTTGTCTTTATGCCTTCTGCTTTCTGAATTTCCGCAGTACCATGAGTAGGAGGTAAAAGTTCTGAAACCTTCCATGAGGTTGTTGTTGCCATGGAAACTACTCCCTTGGAATTCTCATACTTATTCCCAGTTGGTGAGCAGGAGATGTTCCAAACCAAATACTGAAAGAGTTCTGAAAGCCAGGCAGAAGACAGGAGGGCGTGGGGAGTTTGGGGAAGTCCCCAGAAGATGACAGTAAGGATAAAGGAAACAGGGAGGATGATATAACCTTCCCTCTGCCTTCTGTCTGGTGAAGAGACTTGGACCCCACACACCTGTCCTTGGATTGTGTCACCCAGAGCTCCACGCCCAGCCTCCATAGGGCAGTTTGAGTGTTTAATGCTTGGAGAGCTGGACTGACCTCTTGCGATCATCTTCCCTTTCAACTAAGCAGCTGCATGACCTTGGGGGAACCATGCCTGCCTTCTGGACTTCTGTACCTGTGCCTCTAAAAATGAAATCTTCCGGCTGTCTATGGCCCAGGGTCTCTCTCTGCTCTAGAGAATTACGCAGCTTCTAAATGCAATGGCAGAAGGTCTGGTTAATGGTTCGCTGGTCTGGGGTCCTCTCGTATAGTGAGCCAAACTAAGATTTCCAATAAGGTTAGGCTTGAGAGTGCCTTGTCTGTCAAAAGATACTTGAGAGAGTGACAACATTAGGTCTTTCTTCACGGGGGGATTGGTCATTGTGTCTGACTTCAGTTGGTTTCAATAGAAATCATTATTGGTAAATTTTCCATTTGTTTTCAAATGTTTTCCAATAATATTGCGAAGAATAAGGACAGCGGACCAAAATGAGACTATTTCAGTCCTTATAACTATCTTGGGAGGGGAGTCTGATGGTTATGACTACTCCACTCCTTCAGATGAGGAGACAGAGGGTCAGAGAGGTCAAATGGCAGGGAGCCACAAGAACAGGGCATGTTTGAGGCATTCCATCCCAAGCTTTTTGTTCTGCCCAATGCCAGACTCTGGTTCAACATTCTCTCAATTCAAGAGGAAAACATACTTACCTAGTTGTCAAGCCCCTTACATCTTTGTTCTGAGAAGCCTATGGATTTGAACTTGAAAGTTTGTCCTTGGGGCACCTGGGTGGCTCAGTTGGTTAAGCGACTGCCTTGGGCTCAGGTCATGATCCTGGAGTCCTGGGATCGAGTCCCGCATCGGGCTCCCTGCTTGGCAGAGAGTCTGCTTTTCCCTCTGACCTTCCCCTTCTCATGCGCTCTCATTCTCTCTCTCTGTCTCATTCTCTCTCAAATAAATAAATAAAATCTTAAAAAAAAAAGTTGGTCCTTCTTGGATTGGTAGTATTTTGCAGCAATGTATTACTGCCCCAAGGAGACATGAACCTGTGTCCACTGTTCAAGATACATTCTTGCTAGGTCAAACTCAGTGAGACAGTCTTTGATTCTATCCTCCAGGCTGGGGAGGGAGTGCAGGGAGAATGGCAGTTGACAGTAAAGAACAAAGATGGAAAAGGACAAGAAGTGGGAGCAGAGGAGTCTGGAGCAGTTGCTTCACCCTTCTTCAAACCCTCCAGGAGGAGAGCAAGAGCCAGCAGGGGGTATGGGCTTAGAGCCAACTGGCCCAAGGGGAGCGGGGGTGGTTCTGGGTCCTCCCCCAAAACAGTGCAGGGGAACTTTTGCATCCTTTCTTTCAGTGTGGTGCCCCCCAAATTTTGTAAGAGTGAAAAGGATGATAGTTTATACATAAAAGCTGTTTCTCCTTGAGCAGATTTTTAAAGTCGAATTTCAAAATCTCAGTGTGTGCATGTGTGGGAGGCAAAGGGATGGGAGAGCAGGGACAGAGTTGGCTGCGGGGTTTATAGGAAAGCAGAGGGGCCCTAAAATATGCATATGCTGGGTACTAATTTGAGTGCATTTTCCCTGAATTTAAGGGAACTTATACTATGGTTGTGCCGGACTATTCAACAAATGTCTCAGGCTATTTGGTTTTTGTTTCTGATTTCTTGAGTTCTAACTGGTTCATTCATATTAGGGAACAAAGCATCCATATTTTAAGACTGATTTATGAATATATCCTGCTACAAAGCAATTTAGAATTCAGTCCCCTCCACTCCATGCTGAATTAAAATACTGACATCTGCCAGGAGCAATCGGTTGAGATGAGTCTGAGGTTTGGTTGTTTTGTTTTGCTTTGTTTTAAAATACAGTACAAAATGATTTTAAGTGAAATTCCCAGGAATATAATTTGGGGCAAAGACAATCGAATGCTTAATGAACTCTATTCCCGAGACTGCTATTTTTATCCCCGTTTGTCTTCTCGGCTTCCACGTCCCCGCGCAGCCGGGGGTGGTGGCGCAGCAGCCTCCGCGGCAGAGCCCAGGCCGGTCCTCGCGGGCGGCACTCCCAGCGCCAGGAGGAAGGTGGCTTCCGTAGGGTTGAGGCTTGGCGGCACCGTTTCCCCCACCACCTGGAGGCACTTCTGGGCTGGCACGGGGACCCACGCGGAGACGTCCCGGCTGCTCCTGGAGAGAGGGCTTCCACCTCCTTGGCAGGTTGCTAATAAACATTCACAGCAGGAAGGAGGCCATATCAGGAGCTTGAAAACCTGTTTGTAAGAGACTTTCATGAAGTCATCAGGGTCAAAGTTGATCTTCCTGTTATTAAACTTGGCTGAGAATGTTCCTGTGGACTTTGGCAGCAAGTCAACATTCTTCATTTAAATGAAGTCGGAGGGAAAAAGGTAAGGAAGGGAGCACCTTCATTAAGCTGCCGGCCAGCAAGCCCGATGCAGGGGAAAGCCAGGGCTGGGGAAGGCGCCTCTTCTCTCCTTTCCTCTCCTCCTCCCGGCAGGTGCTCTTTCCATGGCCACGTGCACTAGGTCGGCTTTGACAAAGCCGTCGGACACCCAGCCCTTTGACAAAGTGGCCACGCTGTGGGCCACTGAGCACATGACAGCTGGAGACAGCCTTGGCCGCAGCCTCAGGGTCCACGGGTGTGGCTGTGGGGTTGGCAGCGTCTCCTCTCACCCTGGGCTGCTGCTGCCCACCAGCCAGGCTCTGACTCCAGCAGCCACAGGATGAAGGGGTCACAGGTAACCCCCGGCCCCTTTCCTGAGAGAGTCTTTGAGTGGGTGCATGCATGTGCACCTGTGAGCCGCGTGCCCAGCCGGAGGGCTGGTCCTGGAAGCACGCACTCACCGCGGCTTTGCTCTCCCGGTGAAGTGGGCTTTTATGGGCTCTAGCAAAGTCGATTCCCCCGGGTTGTAGGCCCCAGATACATTGATCACCCCACCTGCGATGGTGGTCTCCCCTCGCTGGTGGGCTTCTCAACCAAAGCTGGTGCCCTGGGCCCTCCCTCTCCCCTTCACCATGTTGAAAAGGCATTTCCTAATTCTTAATGTTTTAGACATATTGTGGTCTTAGGGTTGGATTGCAGTGGCTGTGAGGAGGAGGGTCTGGCCTGCCCCTCAGCCCTCACTCCATCTCCTTCAGAAACTGGGGGGCACACACCCCTCATCTGATTTGGATCAGCTGCCTCTGCTTTCCCATTTGTTTCCATAACTCCCAGCAGTAAGTAGGGGTGATTATTCCCATTTCTCAGGTGAGAAAGTGAAGACTATGGAAACTGCGCACTATGATGAAGTTTAGCAGCAGGGACGCGAACTCAGGGCCTGATGGCTCCGTTCTGGGGCCGCTGCCAGCCCACAGTCACGGTCGCCATGGCACTCCGGGGGATGCCCCGGAGCAGGGCACCACTGAATGATCCTGTGTACAATCTGAAGTCTTTTTTTTTTTTTTTCTCACTGCAGAATCATCTTGCATCTAAGCCATCTGTAAAGCTCCAGCCAAGAAGGCAGAACACTGTGTCCTAACACCCGTGTCCCTCCAGGGCTGCATGTCCGCACCTGTGTCAGCAGGAAGTGCTGTGCTGGGAGGTCTGTGGGGGGCAGGGAGCCAAGGACAGGAGGTGTCAGCACCCTGGGGCCCCAGACGTCCTCAGGGAGGGAGCCAGACTTCATGGACGATTCAAGTCCACAGTGTTTTTGACCAAAAGCAAAGGCGAATCTCGAGGAGGGTGGACAGCTGGTGACCCTCGGGTGACCTTGGTCAGACGTGGCAATTAGAGCGTCACCATCTGGGGCCCCTCTCTGGGCAGTGGTGAGCCACCAAGGACTAAGGCAACGTGGTGGTTACACATTCAGATATGTATCTACGGACTGTCCCTCTGCCAGAGGGAGGTGGGAGACCAGGTGCAGCCACAGAGACAGGCCCAGAAGGAAGAGAAAAACCAAGTAAGAAAACGGCAAGTCACGAAAGAGAGGCTGCAGGCCCGGGCAGGAGGCCTGACCCTAGAAGTCTCAGAGGAAGAGCCCATGGAGAGATTTCTGGTTTGGGGGACACGGAGGCCAGGCTCTCCAACCCCTGGAGAGGAGAGCCTCAAAGGAATTGGGTTTCCCAGGATATAATGGGCTGGTGGGGAGGAGTCATAGGCAGGGCCTTTGGTGCTGACTGTGAGGCCCCCAAAGAACATCTGAGGTGGGGGGACATTTGCATCTGGAACCGAGGGCCAGGCACGGGTCTCCCTGCAGAGGAGGCAACAGAGGGCTCCCTAAGAGCAGGGTGTGGAGGGAGCGAAGAGGAGACACGGCCTCTGTTGAGCCCTAGGAGGGGACCAGAGCCAGAGCTGGCCAGAGGTATTGAGGGGCGCTGGGCCATGGTGCTGGCCGGGAGTCAGAGAAGCCCAAGGAAGAGTCTCCCCCTTTCCTTGCAACTCCATGCGGGAAAGCCAAGCATCACGGCATCACCCTTCGGGTCCTGGAGGCGGTTGCCCGCAGCCAGCAATCCCCCGACCTGCCGCTGGGGGCGCAGCGGGGGCGCACACTCGCCGCGGGGCCTGGAGAGGGGAGTCCGAGAGCTGCTGGCTTCCACCGCCCGCCTCGCCGCCCTGGTCGCAGACAACCCCGGTCCCTGCGGGAGCCACAAACGCAAGCAAGCGAGAACACGTCCTCGAGGGAGCTCTGGCCTTTGGAGCCTCCAGGCTCTTTGGGCCGAGTGGGCCCCGCGCTGCCTTGGCAGAGGGAAGGTGGGAGGCCAGCCGGGCCGTGCGCCCTGGGAACACCTCCTCCTCCTCAGCCCTCGGCACCCTGGGAGAGGGGCGTCCACCCAGGGAGCCCATGGCCGAGGAGTCCTCTGCTGCCAGCCCACGGCCGGCCAGGCAGCCCCGCTGACAGTCGCGGAGGCTCTGCCAGGAAAATGTCAGTAGGCAACATCGCTCCTGGCAACCAGAGCTTGGCTCTTCAGAAGCCGCTGCCATCAGAGGCGATCTGCCTCCTGGAGGAAGCCGCCGTCTGCACGAGAGGGACCCGGAGCAGCCCCCCTCCGAGTGACACACCGCCGTGACAGGGCCGCAGCACGATGACAGGATACACCTGGGGTGTGCATCACTCGCGAGGACACCATTGGAGAGGAGGCTGGGCACTCGAGGAAAAGGTCAGCACACCAGTTGGGAGTGCCCGTGTGGCCAGAGAGCCTCCATGAAGCCAGGACCCTCGGTTCACCTGCGCCTGGAAGTGCTCATGTCCTCCCTGACACCAACCCCTCCCGCACCCCTTCCAGACCTTTCTCCACTGGTTAGGACCAGCCCCTCCGGGACCTGAGCTTCTCGTCCTTCGGGAGAGGGTAGCCCGGCGTCCCCCAGGCTGGCCCTTCTCTGAGTGCACTCTTCCTCCCCCACTCCGACCTGGGTCATCCTGCCGGGGATGGAGCCCAGAGGTGCTGTTGCCGGGTTGGGGAGGGGGCACGACTTCCTACAGATGCTAAGGACACGGGCTGCATTTGTGTTGATCTAGAGAGTCAGAACACAACCCCGTCTGGTCTGAGCAGTCAAACCATCCTGGAATATTTGGAGGGAATTCTTTTCTCAAGTACCTGGTAAGAGAAAAGCATGAGAGACCAACACTTCATTCAGTCGTGAGGATTCTTACGGCAGAAACAAATCAGCACGAAATAAAAGTGACAGCGGCTAAAATGTACCCGGCGAAGCTGTCAGAAGAACTGAAATCTTTGGGCAGACCCAAGTCTGTAAAATGATCCAGAAAATATTGAAATTGAAAAATACGACTGCAAATAGAAAGCATACACTGGCAAGAAGTAAAATTAGTAATAGATCTATATCTATCTACATATATGGACAAAAATACTGATCTGTGAATCCTAGCTGCAAATTTGATTGCAAATTTGACTTGAGAATTAATCTTGATGGAAATAATTTTGCTAAATAATTCTTTGACCAACTTTATACACAGGCTAAACATTTCAAGTGTTTCTATTTTTATTTTAAACTGATCTAACCAGATTTGTGCCAGAAAATATTTTCTCCACAAGAAGCAATGTTGATGTGATTTGTTTCAAATATCTCCACATGGCAATACTCACTTCAATATCTTCAGTCTACCAAGAAACTGAAGGGAGAATGTTTCCATTTTGATATCTTGTCAGTATCTTTTACCAAGTCAATATTTACCAAGTGGCCTTTATAGGTAAGCTCCCACACCTCTGAAGCCTCAAATCTCTTCTACCTTGGGCATCTAGAACATTCTACACCACATATGTGGTCCCCCAACCAGTTGCAAAAGCAGCCACTGTCGGCCCAGCACTCGCTCACAGAGCCTGTGACCGGCCTCAGCTACACTGAAGACTCGTTGGCTTGGGACACCCGGTCTTTCAGAGGCTTTGATGGGCAGACAGTCTTTGGGGCCCCTTCTCCTAGAAAGAGGGTGGAGGTTCACACAGGTAAACGGGGTGAGCCGATTGCTGTCTTGACAGAACTTGAAATAAGCTTTTGGACCAGGGGCTCCTCTGAGTAAGCATGCGTTCAAAGAACACAAAGAATCACTCTGCTCCCAAGGTAGAGCTGAAAAAGGCACGGTGCTTGTCCTTCATTTTCCTTTGACCTTGGTGTGCTTTTCCAATTGTTTCAATAGCTTAGGTATGCTTGGTTATAGAATTCGAACTTTTTAGGATGGGGCAGCAAAATTTTATAAAATTGTAATCTTTAAAATGTCAAGTGTTATCACACGAATTTCATTATTTCAGCTGTAGAGCTGAAGGGAAAGGTCCATATTCCATTCAGTCATTTTCATTCCCTGTGTTGATTTGCTTATTTCACGAAAGGCACTGTGGAGGCTCCAGATCATGAGGAAAAGTATGACCCAGCCTGTAGCACGCTGGGCCAGGACTGGGCCTCCTGGATGCCAGGGGGTGGCTCCACTGGGTGTCAGTGGCTTGGGAGCATGGGGCCAGAATGGCCTGCTTGGACACACAATTCAGGTTCAACCTAGAGGGAGTCTTTGTGCTTGGGTCACACCAGATGTTTCATAACTGACCTGCTCCTAGTGAGAACTTTAAGAAACTTGGACTTCAGGCAGTTGGTAAAACCTGGCAGAGCACTGACCCTCCACAACCCCAAGCAAAACCTGGAATTCCGCTCTATCTAGAATGGAAGGATTCTGGGTTCTATCCAGCATGGGGTGGTGGGAGGGGTCTGGGATCCAAAATTGAACTGGACCAGACTTTGTTCCAAGAAGCTGACAATCTGGAAGAGAGACAAATACCAGCCGAACAGGAAGTCTTGTCTGAAGTCATCTTCATATGGCAATGCGGTGACTACCTAGAAGTACACAGCCCTCCAGACCTGCATGTGCATTGAGAAAGATGGGAGGCATCCTTTGGGTAGGTCTAGAAAGATCTGGGTAGCCATAGACAAGTCATCTAAACCCATGAAGCTCTGTTTTCTTGTCTGTGAAATGGACACATGGTGAGTCCTCCATCACCTCACATGTCTCAGGTGAGGGTTAACTCTGATTCTGTGCAACGTTGCCAGTCCACAGCTTGGTGCCTTGCAGCAGATCACAGAGTGTGAGACTGGGGAGCAACTTCATGGGATGGGTAAAGCCAACCCCCTTGGCTGGTCTCAGTCACAGGCCTTGAGCCTGAGGAAAGGGAAACCAATGGGCAAACAGCAGCTAGGGACCTGGTGGTCTCAGATGGCAGAAGATGTAGGAACAGGGTCATTAATTATGATGTTGGCAGTCCTGTGTGGGGCTGGCTCCATCCTCGTTCCTAAAACTTACAGGTTACATATTAGAGTCATTTGGTGACGTCTTTGCTTCTGCCTTTATCTATCCATCCATCTATCTGTCCATCATTATCCATCCATCACCTCTACTTTCCTTCTCTCTTTCTCTGTTGTGGTCTCTTCCTCTCCGCCTTTATCTTGTCCATCTTCAGGTACCACACCAGATTGACTGAATCAGAATTTCTGGAGTGGAACCTGGAAATGTGCACTTCTTCAAAGTTCCCTTGGTAGACACTTAGGGGATCATCTGTCTTATGGAAAGGGCCCCTACCACATCCACTTGAATGGCTACCACAGAACCACCATGACCATAGAAGGTTAGTCCAGGCAGAGTCTCTCCCCAGCCAATCAAACCTCTTCTGGGAACTTTTGGCCCAGGAAAGGTAAGTCAATCCTTTAACACTGTGTGAAGCTGTATGTTGTTAAATTTGGCAGCTGTTGGCAGTCATGTTTTGTCTCCACTGACAGAGCAAAAGAGGCTGATGTACTCACAACAGGAAGGATGGGCACAGGGGACAGATGGACACAGTCTCCAGGGTTCCAAGCATGCAAGAGGTCCAACCACATCCCTGTTTCTGGGTCCCCAGAGCTCTCACAGCCAGGACCATCCCTGGCTTCAGTTGGTTGGGTGGGGTATCTTCCATTTGCAGCTAAAGAGCTTCTTGTCAGTTCCAATCCTGAGCCTCCTTTGGGAATCACCTCCAGAGAAATTTTTTCCAGATATCCTTTAATCAAATCCTTTGGAAACCACTGTTTGAAATCAGTCATATAACCTCAAAATCTTTGAGCTGATTAAGTCCTATGATCTGTAAACTAATCCCTTTTCTGTAGCTGAACGTAGTTTGGAAGCAAATTTCCATGGATGGATGTTGAATATAGATAGATGATAGATAGATAGATAAGGAGAAAGAGAAGAAAGAGAAAGAAAGAAAGAAAGAAAGAAAGAAAGAAGGAAGGAAGAAAGATGAGCAAATCAAGTTTAAAGTAAGGCTGGTCTAGGTGAAGCCCTGGATCTTTCCTCCCCCCACCATCCCCCCCCCCCCCGACTATTTCAGTTTATAGACGGGGAAACAGAGGCCTTGAGGGGTAGGAAGCACCGACAGCTTGACAACATCAGACTGGACGTAGTGGTGTAAAAACACCAGAGCTCCAACTGCTGTGATCTAGAATAACCATCTCCAAGTCAGTGTCAAGATGATTCAATGGGCTACAGGAAGAAAATATTAGAAACTCTGTTTATAAGTTTTACACCTCATGCTTTGGGGCTTTTTATTCTGGTGTGTTCTAAACTGTGTATCATGCAGAAATACACACACACACACACACACACTCAGACCCCCATACTGGGGACAGTGTCTTACTGACAGATCTGTGATCAAAATGTTAGGTGACCAGAGCCAGCTGCTCGTCGGAGGTCGGGGAGCTGGAAAGCATCTCACACCATCCCATGTGACCACGCCTGCGCTGGGCCCGACTCCCGCCCGCCTGCAGACGGTCCTGTTTCCCAGCCGTGGTGTGACTCTGCCCCGAACCGGAATGTTTACCCCGCCCCCCGGAAAGAGCCGGTTAGCAGAACGAGCTTGTTGCTACTGCGGGAAAGCCAGTGGAGTAAAGCACGTCCGTCCGCCAAGTGAAGGAGTTTGGGTTCGGAGAGATTCGCTTTTATGTTTCGGAATGAAAACAGAGGCGTTTGGGAATCCTCCCGTATTCCAGGCCTGGAGGTCAGAAGCAGCAGTCAGGCCAGGTGTGCGGTCGGGCTTGGGCGGCTGTGACCGCTGGACCTCAGGGCACATCCCAGCCGTGGACGTGACCCAACGCAGAGGACTCTGGGCCCGGGCACCAGTCTGTGCCATGCCCTGCGTATTTCTCAAGCCTGGGACTCGGCCTCCGCTCCCCACGTCCACAGGACACCGCTAGTCACCATTTCAGTGCAAGCGAGCATCTTCAATGCCCCTCCCCATCCCGCGGGGGTCCCTATGTGCGTCTCGGACCCAGCCCCTTGCTGCCGTGGTTCTGGGGGTGACCTGGTCTGCGGCATGTGCTTCATTAGAAGACTGGGTCCTCCTGACCGGCAGAGCGTTGGCCCTGGGTCCTCACACTGAGTTTAAAATTGTTAATAAGCGTGTTTCCAGTGGTCTCTGCTCCCTGATATCTGGCATAGTAACAAGTGAGTGCTGCTAGGGGAATAGAAACCCCAATTGTACCATCAGAAATCATACTTTGGGGAGGATCCTTGCCCTCCTGCAATTGCAAGCTGGCTTTTTTATTTTAATAAGAAACAGAAGCCACGAAGAGCTCGGCCCTCCCGGGCACACAAGAAAGGGGGTGTCTCAGACACAGGAGCTCCCCTCCAGAGTGAAAACGTTGAGGAGCGGGAAGCCTTTGTTTGAATCCTGGGAGCAAACTCTACCTGCATGTTCTAATGAGGAAGAAGGAAAAGATCATAAGGCAGGAATGACAGAAAACGACTTGCGTACCAGGCACAGATCGAACAACGACGACAACACAGAAACAAAGCCCATCGTGACGCCCTGTGTGGAGCAGAGATTTTGGAATTTTTTACAGAGGGCGTAAGTGACACCCCGCCTTCGTCTGAGAGATTTCTCTTGTCAGAATTCCCACCTGTGTCATTTTTATGCATGGGTCCCTGTGCACATTTTAGGAAAACGACCCAAGTCTTAGAGACATGGTATCAACCTGTGTGACTGCACTCATTGCCAAATGCACGCGAGATAGCCCAACCTGGCAAGGTCACGTCATCTCTCTTGAACAAAGGCCAATGTTTCACTCACCAGAGCCGCCAGGGGCCAGGCTCTTCAAATCTTCAGGTTCAAACTCCTGTTTATTTGGTTATGGCACCAAACGAAACATTCCCTTTATGTTCTGGCAGTTTCTGGAAAACCAGCTGTTCTAAATTTGGTTTAAAACATTTGTTAAAGTCACCAGTAAATGAGAGAGAAGGAACCGGGCTGGCTTTGCGATAGGAAAAGCTCTCAAGTTTCCTTAAACAAGACAGGCCTTCCTTCTAGTTCGGTTTTATATTTGAGGTTGTCTTTGGGGGATTGTTTCCATCCAGGCCTGGGGGGAGGAATTTTTCAGCCCGCGTCCTTCTCTCAAGTGACCCCAGCTAAACCGACGCCAAGAGGGAGGGCTGTTTCCAGCGGCGCTGGGGACCCAGGTTGGCTGAGACCTCAGGGGTGAGGCCCTAGAGGAGCCTAGGGACGCTGGGCCAGCTGGGCGGCGTGGATGGAGCTGTCAGCCGCCCACCCCCAGCTCATGTGCACAGGTCCCGAGGTTCAAGAACATTCCCACAGAGAGTGCGACTCAGTGGGTTCCCAATGAGCAGCGGTGGGAACGGAAATTCTCAAGTGAGGATCCCGTCCAGCAGTGTAGTGAAATCTTTAGTCTGGAAAAAGCCCTGGCGTCCTCCTGGACCAGCAGAGCCTAGAAGAGCAGGACCCTCTCCCCCTGAGACCCCGAGATCCCACCAATGACTCGCAGAGAGCTTGAACTCAGGGCTCCATCCACGCAGAGGCCAGCTCTGAAACTCTCCTTCCCGGACATGGTCAGTAACAGGTGAATATACCCGGGGCACGATCCTGGCATTCCTGGACCTTCCTATAGTTCAGAACATGGAGCAAAATCACAGCCTTTCTGCAAACAGTAGAGAATCTGAGCTAAACATGTCTCCAGAAGTAAAATCTCTGAGCAACGGTAGCTTCTTTCTCCTACCGAAGGAACGTGCATCCCAGGACTTGTACGAAAACCTGCGGTGATTCACCAGGACCGTGCGGCACAGAGCACGCACTCCACCTTACATCCTACCTGGACTTGTCCTTCCTCCCTCCTGCAGCCGGCCACACCCTCCTTCCGACGGGGCCCCGAGCGGTCGACTTTCTCAGATGTTCCGGTCTGCCTTGACCCCAGCGCCCCATTTAGACAGAGGGCCCTGCATGACCTCTTCCAGGGACAGCCCTCACCTCTCCGCGGAGACCGTGAGCCGCCCTCAGGGACCAGGGCCCGGGGGTCCTTCTGGAACCAGGCCAGGCGTTCTGCCCGTGTGGGACTCTCCAGTGGCTGTGGGTTAGTGGACACGACGGGGAAGCGCTCTGCCAAATCCCACATGAGAGGTCTCCGGAGCAAAAACACTTTTTCACACGGCATGATAATATGTCACAGTGCAAAAACGTTTTCCAAGATCCAGAGAGGTGTGTAAAGCGAACGCTGAACGCAAACCAGAACCATATTGCGGCCCTCCTGACATTTCCAAAATAGTGACCAATAAAAGTTGCTATTTATGTGTGCCCTACCGGTGACACTATTAAATCTTTTGGCTGCACTGCTCGGGGAAGGTTACGGGCTGAAAGCAGTGTGAACTGGAACCGTGTCTAAGTTGGAATTTTATCTGGCACCATTTGGCTTAAACTTGGATTGCTAACCCTCAGGTTTTAGTCATACTGGAATTATTCAATAGAGGGGTCACTGCTGTGTGGCATTTTTAAAAAGTTTATTTAAAAAAAAATGAGCTCGAGAGAGGAAGAAAAGCTTGGGCACGCTGCCCACACATGTATTTTGTTTGGAAAGAACCATTCTCCCAACTTGGGGGATAAAAGAGATCTAATTTATTAGCATTTCAAAAATAGTCATGGCCACAGAATGGGTAAACAGGGCGATCATGATTAATCTAAATTGAAGAGGCATATTTTGTTTATAAGGTCCCTCAACTATCCCAGCTACATTTTTTGTAATAGTTCAGTTTTTTTTTTTTTTGTCCCTCCCTACCCTTCAGAAGTGACAGAGAAAAATCTACTTCTTGGCTGAAGTAATCTCAGATAAATTAATATCATTTTTCATATAAATTTGTTTGGGGAAACTTGAAACTGTAGCATAACCTATTGATTTCATTATTTGAATTAAGTTTAAGAAATCCTACAGCTGTTTGCTGTCAAAATTTAAACCTAGTGTCCATTTTCAGCAGGGTACTTAATACACATTTCACCTGGAGACTCGCTGCTGTTTCATTGTAACACTGCACACTGGGGGAAACAGGCTAGGAGCTCCTCTGAGGCTTAATAGCAGCAGAAGGGCTAACAATTAGCAGTTTTGTTTTCCTGGGCTTGAAAGTTTTTCCTGGGCCGCTTCCAAAAATTGTGTTCCTCGTTTTTGACCTTTTCGGAGTTCGGAATCAATGAACCACATTGCCTTCCATAAGAGTGTCAAGCGCGGAATAAAAAATGGCTTCACATCATTTTTCATCACGGCCAGATGAGGTCTGAGTGGAGGAACAAGGAACAGGAAAGAGAGAACATCTGAAAAATTGGCTCTTGGAGCTGGAATGTGATTCCGCTCGAAGGGGCCACATTTTTTTTTCCCCTTTTCTTTCCAGAACAGGCAGGTTGTAGACAGATCTGGGTCTTAGCCTGCCACCCCAGGGGCCCCAATGTCAAGAAATAGTGATAGAACTCTGCTCATTTATGCAACATCTGTAACGCATACAGCAAATTATTAATAGCTGGATATGCCGATCTGCCACCGCACAGGTCTGACATCGTAGGGGCCAGGAGCACGGAAGGTGTGCAGCTCAGAGATGAAAACGGTGCTCTGGGTAAAAATCCAACACAGGTGCTTGGAGTCGGCGTCCCTGAAACGGAGCATCTCGGACGGTTTTGGGTGGTGGGGGGACACAGAACGGCCGCGCTTCCAGCTCAGCGGAAAGGTTGATGGAGCTAATGTGTAGTGGACACGGGTATTATTTAGACCACATTGTGTCGCTTGCTGCTGATGTCTGTGATGCCGACGGTGCTGTGAAGAGCCAATTACGCCTCTTGCAACAGCGGAGGGGACTGCGGAGGACCGGGGAGTGGAGGCCTTTTGCTTACAAAGAAAACAAAACTGAAGCCACGGCACAGATCAAAGCCCATGGCAAGTGGGAGCTGCTTGACATTCACCACATGCCAGCCCCTCATTATTAGCCGCCACTCCAACTTTCCGAGACACAGCCTCCCTCCTCCCCCTGCAAACCTTCACCTTGCTTTTTTCCTTTTCTTTCTTTCTTTTTTAAATCGATAACAGAATCTCATGTTCATTGCTTACAAATTAACACACAGCAAACATCCTTGTTGTATTTCTTTTCTTTCTCCGAGAATATCACCATTTGAAGTTCTTAACCGTCGGCATCCCGTATCCCTGCAGAGGTGCGCCAACGGCCCCTGTTTTGAGCGCGAGTTGCTCGGTGTCTGCAGACATGGAGGCTCAGCCTGACATCTCTGCTGGGATATTAGAGCTATTTCCCCTCGATTTCAAGTCCGCCTCAAAGGCATGGTTCCCAGGCACTTGGGGCTGGGAAAGTGAGGATGGTGAAATCCACTCAAGAGAACCACACCCGGGTCCGCAGTTTCCACTCTCTGATGGGGATGCACCCAACACCTGTCCACAAACCATTAATGGACGAGGCAGAACATAGTGATGTGAGGGGAGGCCAGCGTGCCTCCAACCCCGGCTGAAAGAGGGCAGTATGACGGCTAGTCTCATCTGTTTACATCTTCTGCCGTAGCTGTCTGGAGAGCCCTCCTCCCTGATGAGTCCTTGTGATCTGTCACGGGTGGGGGTGGGTGGAGAAAGCAGAGCCCATCGGTCCCGGGTCTGGGCATGCAGGCGAAGGTCAGGTCCCCTGCCAAGAGCTCTGCCAGTAGGGCAACTGTGGGGGAAGCGCGTCTGCCAGATTTTTTCCATTACTCCTGGTAGCCTATCCAAACTGAGCGTGAGGCTCTCAGCCCGAGTCCGTGGCCACTGGCACACAGCCATCCTAGCCCATCTCTAGCTGGAGAGAGTGCTCCGAAGGGAAAGCAGAAGGAAACCCTGCCCCTTGCCAGCTCTGAGGGCCAGAGGGGAGATAAGGCTGCAGAGCAGCTCCAGGAGAAGTCTGTCTTCATCCCTGAGAAGTTCAGGGACCTCGCGGGAGGGAAAGATCTTTGTTGGCTTAGGCTACTATATCAAAAGTTCCACAGACTGGGTGGCTTATCTAACCAAAATGTGTTTCTCCAGCTCTGGGGGCTGGAAAGTCCAAGATCGAAGTGCTGGCAGATTTGGTGTCTGGTGAGGCCTCTTCCCCGTTCACAGACAGACACCTTCGCACTGGGTCATCACATGGTGGAAGTTGCTGGAAGCTTTCCAGGGTCTCTCTCATAAGGGCACTGATTCCCCTCATGAGACTCCATCCTCTCGAAAATTTCACCTCCCAAAGGTCTCAACTCCTCATACCAAATCACTGGGGACTGAGTTTCAATGCATGAATTTTGCAGAATAAAAAACTATCAGTCTACTGCAGAAAAGGCTCCTGTCTTCTGCCTTGTTTGGGGCCCTGGGCGGGAGCTGCCAAGGAACCCCCCCCCCGCCCCCGCCGTGGCTCAGTACCTGCTCGGCACCAGCAGGAACCAAGTGGGGCCAAACCTCCAGACTCAGACAGCCTCACCGCGACGGCCACACTTGGCGAAGCCCAGATGCTCCAGAGACCACACAGACTGCGGGGTCATGGTCAAGGCCGCGAATCTTCACATCACCCCCATGTACAGACCCCGAGTGGAAGGGAGAGGAGGAGGGGAGGACAGCCCCCGAGCGATGGGCCCTTCTCCAAGAGCGGGTGAACCGCCTAAGGAGCGCCTTTAAACCACAAGGTCTGAATTAACTTAAAACTGAGCTGGTTACTTGCTGCTTCCCCCACCCCCACTAATCAGTGCATGAGGGGTGACGAGCAAAACCATGTTACTTACAAATAAAAGAATTCGATATTCCTCTTCACAGGAATTGTAAGGTGTCAAATTCCCGGAAAGCTTCATAGTCGAGCGAAAGACGGACTTGCTCCCTTTGGTTCCTTACTCCCCATGTAGAAACGCCGACACGGGGGAGATTCTCTAGGAAAACTGCCAGAGCCCATCGAACGTGTGGGGGTACCGGGCTCTCTGTGCTGACAGCCAGAGGCCGGGGCTCCTCTGTGCAGTCACGGCTACAGTGAGAGGGGCCCTCTGTTCAAATGCGCCTTGGAAACAGATGTGTGCCAGGCCTGCACAGTTTGGGCAAAAAGCGAAAGTACCGGGGCACCTGGGTGGCTCCGTGGGTTAAAGCCTCTGCCTTTCGCTCAGGTCATGATCCCAGGGTCCTGGGATCGAGCCCCGCGTCGAGCTCTCTGCTCGGCAGGGAGCCTGCTTCCTCCTCTCTCTCTCTCTGCCTGCCTCTCTGCCTACTTGTGATCTCTGTCTGTCAAATAAATAAATAAAATCTTTAAAAAAAAAAAAAAAAAGCGAAAGTACCCTTGAGGAGACCGCAGGCTGGGGAAGACAGAGGCACCGAAGAGGAGGCTCGGCGGGCTGACCCTGGAAGACAGGGCTTTCCTTACATTAAGGGGAGAAAATTCCGTTTATTGGCATATTGTGCGGCATGATTTACTGCATATGTAAATGTATGCATATTTATGTAAATGCATGTTACTTTATTTCTAGATTATAACGAGAATTTCCTTTGTACCCTTTCTTCTGTTTCAAGACATAGGTACATATGTACATAACCCATATATGAGTGTGTGTGTCTGTATATGAACATTTACATTGTTGCTTTTTCTTCCTTTATTTATTTTTTTTTAAAGATTTTATTTATTTATTTGACAGATAGAGATCACAAGTAGGCAGAGAGGCAGGCAGAGAGAGAGAGGAGGAAGCAGGCTCCCTGTTGAGCAGAGAGCCCAATGCGGGGCTCGATCCCAGGACCCTGGGATCATGACCTGAGCTGAAGGCAGAGGCTTTAACCCACTGAGCCACCCAGGTGCCCCTCTTCCTTTATTTTTGCTGCTTTGATCAAGTTACCGGCCATTCCTTCTCCTGCTGATCATGTGGACGTCGGCTCCATTTGTGTTTAACCGTTGGTCACCTTCTGCGCTGCCCCCCAGCCTGTCTCCATTCCTATGCTGTGTGTCCAGGGGCTGAGCTGGCTGGACCACGGCATCAGGCGTCTTTGCTCCAGGGCCTCTGGTTGGCTCTGGGCAAGGGGAGCAATGGCCGAAAATTGGAAATTGGAGGGGGAGGTGCAGATGGTCCGCGGATGGGTTCCACGCACGCCACCTGCAGCTGCCCAAAGGCAGCTGGAGTCCTTTGAGGAAAGATCTCAGCTCCTGCCAGGAAGCATCCTCCATACATGGGAGACTCTGTTCTCCCAGCTCTGTGTTTGGCCCTGTGTCCTATTACCCCTGTTGCCTCGTCCTTCACGTCTGGACTGGGGAGCAGCACGGGAGTTCGCCTTCCCCGGGGCCCTGTGTATCCTTGCTTGTCCCTCATCGGACATCTCTCAACGTTCCCACTTTGAGTATGCCCTCTGTTTCCTCTGAGCCTCGCTGAGAATCCTCCCTTTCTTTGGAAACCATCACCAGACAAATATTTCTCTAAAGCGATCTGAAAACAGACTCTGCGTCCTTCCCCGACAGATATTCGAGTCCTCCATTTCTTCTGTGACCCCTCGATTGCTTCCCCTACCCTCTCCTCCTGAGATGAGGCCCTGGGAATGACTTATTTCCCCCTTTCACAGCTCCCAGTAGCTCCTAGGTTTGCTGGGTAATTTATTACTTTATTTCGAGATTATTATTAGAATTTTCTTTGCACTATGTCTCTTCTGTTTCAAGAAGCTCGTGCGTCTCCAGACAATCCCCCATCACTCACTGAGATTTAACCTCATGGTACGAGATGTGTCTGGCAGCTGCTTCTTTTTCTTCATCATTCCCCACCTGCAGATCTCTGTTCTGATGTGTCCATTTGAACACAACATTTTTAAAAAGTAGCAGTTACAGTAATTGTTTTGGATCGGTAAGAGTAATCCTATTGTCCATAATCTGTTAGGAAGAAACCCCTCACTCAGTGCGGAGAGCGCAAGCCTGAAGCAAGCTACTTGTCAACCCCCTGTGTCCCCAAACTGCCAAGTTAGAATATCTTAATAGAATACTAGGTGCTGTTGGGATTGTCAGATTTTGGGGTCTGGACATTTGGTGTGAACATGGCCCAGAAATTTTGAAGAGACGTCTCCCCGAAGACTGGAGTTGCTCTGCAGTTGCCTTTGATGTGTGTAGTTTATGCCATGGCTGGAAGGTGAAATTATCTTCCAGTTTGGGAGATGATGGTGATGGATTTTTTAAGGCATTATTTGGTGGTATTTGGCTCTGGGGAAAATACACACACACGCACACACATACTGTACTCTGTTTCAGAATTTGTATGCAGTTTTGGAGGATTCTCAATACTATACAATCATTTCTCTTGCCTGGTTTAAAAGGCCAGGTTCAGGCGACTCGAGAGAGCAAATATGTCATGGAGACATGGTCCTGGACGGCATTGCGGCGACTGTCAAGTTCACACTGCTATGCTGCGATCCCACTCTGTATCCCTTTCCCCTCACCTTTCAGAGTATCCCTGGGGAGACATCCTCGCTCTGCGTGCTCTGCGCCCCGAGGTGAGTGTGTGCCCACGGCATTCGTGACTCTCGCTCCTTGGCTGAGCGCAGACTGCCTGCCTTTGGCGAATGAAGCAGGGACCAGGTCTTCAAAAGTCTCATCGCAAAGCATGCTTTTCAACCTAATCACAATTTACAAAGTAAATATTGACCAAATCAAAAGTCTCCTCTCTAGGAGCATCGATTTGTCGTGGTGAACAGCCCTGAATATCTCGCCAACCAGGAGCGCCTCTCTGGCAATTCTGCCCGAGGTGGGCCCGCCCACCTGCAAAGCGGGGTCCCAGCTCCCACGCCTGCATCCCGGAAGCATCCCTAGCATGGGCTTCCTCTCCCATCTCGCAGCTTGTGGCCAAGCTGTGTGGGAGCAAAGGTGCCGGAACACATTCCACTTACACGGCTGTTGCTGCTGTGGCCGGTGGTCCGAGGGTTCCGCGGAACAGCAACTAGGATCCTGTCCTGTTTTCTTCACTGGGAAAGGGGTGGTTCTGAAGAGTGTTTTTTTAATGTCACTAGTTTTAGATTTCAATGAGATGCTTGAACCATTGGTTCATTCCTTAAAAATGGTTTGACTACAACACAAATGCAAATGTGACCAAAAGAAGCAATACCATGTGACATAAAATGGCACAGCATTGGGGGCGCCCAGTGGGGACTGAAATACACAAGGAGAATATTATCAAGATGAACTCCATCCTCCCAACACTGCAAACTTTCAGAATGCCAGGGGGCTGCTGCAAATTCCTCATCACTCCTACAGTTCACATTTGTGCAATGGACACAAATAAAAGTGCACAATTATATTTCTCCCGAAACCACGTTTTTATAACCAGCACGCACTCTCTGGGGATCTGTGGGCCACCTGTGGCCCACAGGTGCAAAGAGACCGGGCTGCCCACAGCACCCTGTTCAGCTCACAGCCTTCAGACTTGCCTCTCTGTTGGCCCCGTCCAAGGTCATCAGCCTGCTGGGCCTGGGGTTCTGGAAGCCACTCTGGCCCTGGGATTCCGGAGGCCCACGCTGCTGCCGGGGGACAGCAGGGCTGACTCTGTCTCTACACATCAGGAAGTTAGATAAGTTTTCTTATCTCTTCCCAGCTATCAAATGTGACTCATCTTTGCATGTTTCCTCTTGAAAATTCCTCCTGATAGAGTATCACTTCTCTGGCAGAGTTTTTGGCCACCACTCAGAGTTCTTACAACCGACCTCTGAGGTTTTTATGCCTGTTATTTGGCTTTTCCTAGTCGAACCCTGAGCAACAACTACAAAAGATTTGGTACTTTAATAAATACTAGCGCATAGTCCAATATCACTGTCCTGTGGATATGGAAAAAATGACAATATATTTAAAATAAATGTGTGCCTAAATTCTTTAGACGTGTCCGCCGTAGCGTACGGAATATTCGGTTTCCTTTTGGATTGTAGATTAAACTGGAAACCTGTTTCTTATGTTAAAATGACTCCAAGGGAAAAAAAGAAGAATTGTGTTCTCTTGCAAAACTTAAGTCACTATGGCATTGCCAAAATGATGAGAATGACCTGGAGAAGGCCCTTGTTTTCTTACATCCCCTCACTCTCCAGAATCCTAAGCTACATTCCTCCCCAACCTTCAACCCTGACCCTCCCCTGACCAAGGTCGCCCAGAGATGGGTCTCCAGGTGACATGTGCCACCCAGGCTCCGAGCAGGAGGAGACGGGGCTGCAGAAGGCACAGGAAAGCCCCTTCTGGATAAGGTCCTGGGGCAACTATGACCTCAGCCAGAGAAGAGGAAGAGGAGCTGAAGGAGGGAGAGATGTGGAAATGAGGGGGGGCCTGACGGAAGGCCAGGGAAGTCTCTGGCTTGCTAAACGCTCCCCGTGGTCCCCAGCCTCCTGGAAACCCGGCCCGGCATCCAGAAAGGAACATCACAAGTGGGAGAAAGCTCAGCTCCGTGCTTTCTGGATCCCGCCTGAGCTTTTTCTGAGACATTATCTGGTTTGTCAAAAAAACATTTTTATTCCACGAGAAAGAAGAACTTTGGCAGAATTGTTTAAATTATTAAGACTCAGTCCAGCAGTTTCCAAGGGCTTTTGAACTTAAATTCTTTTACAGTTTTATAATCTCGTTCTTTTGGAAACCTCTCTGATTGTTCTCCCAGTATAGGAAAATAATGGATTACCATTTCAAGATGTTTTCATGACAAGGTGACTTCCTCCCGGAGTTCGAGGTAAATTATGAGGATGAAAATCTTGTTGCATCACGAAAGCAGATAGAGTGCTTTACAATTTTCAAACTCCATTTCGTACTTTTTTCATTTCATCCTCCCAAACACATGAGGGGAGGTGGAAAACATACCAGTTTTTGCCACATAGATAAGATAGTAAGAGTCTAATCAACCAAGTGTCTTGCCAGGGTCCCTCAGGTAATGGGCCTCTGTTTTGGGGTCACTGCTCTCCCCACTAGCCTTTCCCCCAATTCCTAATATTTGTCCCACAACTCTCAGTGCAGACACATGCTGAGAGATCTTCATCCAGCCCCTTATGTCAGAGACAAGGACTCCAAGGGCCAGAAATCCCTGGGACCACTACTGGGAGCACATGGCCAGTGGCTTGTAGAATCTCAGGAACCCAGACCCGAGTTCCAAGGCCACGGGACGTCCAGAGTCTCAGCTCCCTGCTGCCCCCCACCACTCTGATCTTTCCTTCCCCTGAGAACAGTGGCATGTCGACAGAAACATTGGTTTTAGTGTGCTTGGAGATCAATATCATGCCTGGAAACCATCCTTGCTCTTTTCCTGTCTTTCCTCCAATACCTTAAAATAAAAGCACCTCTAGGTTGTGACTTCCATTGTGAAAACCCCAGGCTCTCTTTAGTCAGGGAGGAAGAGGCTAAGTCAAAAACCTCAGACCCAGGTTGGGGACAAGCTCGTCTGTGACTGGTGGTGGGGTGAGTCAGGTGGTGGGTTTCCATCCAGCCGCTGGGGGTTTCAGGTATCAAAGCCAGGCGACGGGGGCAGTGGAATCGGTCAGAGAGAGTTGGTCCTTGGACTTTTCAGAAGGTTGGTCCCTGATTTTATTCCCATTCCCTTTTACCTTTCCTTGCCCCAGAATTACTTATAATCAGCAGCATGTTTGCAGAAGCAAGATTTTTAACAGTGCAGAAAGAGGGAGTATGATCGTGCAGAGCATTACGAATTCCCATTACTTTAGTTTAGACGATGAGAAAAATGAGGGCACATAAGACTATATTAGAGGAAAAGATGTAATATTCTATTACTGGGTTTATAGCTATATATAAAATCCTAGTACACTGCTCCCAGGCACCCATCCTCCTCTGCTCAAGCCACTAATAAATGGTGAATTCCTTTAGTTTAAAGATGGTGACTCTCACCTTTAAGCTTTCATAACTGTTGGAAGGGAGAGAATTAGAGCTACACAACCCCATCTATTCCTTTCCAAAAGGAAAAAGAAATCCACAAAAAGTAAATATTTTGCAAAGAAGAGGAAATTTATTTAATGAGTATGACACCCGTAAGTATCTTCTCTCTCACGGCTAACTGTGCCTTGGCCTAGACAGGGCGATGAGAACACACGGGGCTGCCGCGCTGGGTGGACAGAGCTTGAAGAGGAACCCACCGGGGTCGATTCCCACGTAGGAGGCAGGGGTCTGGGCCAAGGCCACCCAGCACCACTTGCTTGTTGCAAATAAGGCCCTTCAGCGGTACCAAACAAATGAGACCGCCAAGAATTTTTTTTCTTGTTCCTAACTTTCCCATAAAAAGATTCAGGTAAATGTAGCATGACGAGCCAATTTAAGCCAATTTCAAAGTTATTTGAGTAATTGGTTATTAAGATAACAGTCTCAAATTTCAATTCAGCAATTATTGTCTTAAAGACACAGTCCCAGGCATCAGGAGAAAAGTAGGTGTTTTAAAGTGAACGAGTCCTGGTTTCCTGGGGAGAAAGGCATCCCCATGAGCTCCACCTAACACTGAGAGCATTTCCCTCCATGTTCACAAGGAGGAAGTTTCCAGAACACGGCAGAATGGTGCTTCTGAACACAGGGACAAAATGGCACTCCTCAAGCCTCCATCATTATGCAGACCCACGGTTGCATGCGCTCACACTCACACTCACACTCACACATGCCCACGTGTGACTGGGTCCTCACCTTAAGCTGAGACCCACAGAGGGACCTTCCTCCCACCCCCAGGAGATAGCAGTGCAGGTTCATGCAGAGTGTCCTGATGGAAAAGATGGTTTTGGCAGAGGTTCTTGGTGGACGGCCAAATTTGCCTTTCTAATGATGGGTGGAATTACCTCCAAAAAGCCTTACAGTAAAGAAATACAAAATGCTCAGCTGATTCCCAGTTAATCAACCCCCTAGGTTAGATGTCCATGACCAGTTATTACCAGCTACTAGATAATCACTAAGCCCAGGCTGCAAGGGACCTGCTTAGAGGCACGGGTTGCTCCAAGGTTATTCAAAACAAGAGGCCATTCTTGATGCTGGAGAGAACGAGGGAAGACGTGCATCCAAGAAACAAAGTGACCTTTTGAAGAGCACAGAGCAATATCAAGAATTATCACCGTGGGAAGCAGGGCCTGAGCATCTCCTGGGTGCCAGGTTCGGTGTCTTAGATGACTCCCCTCATGTACTTCGTGCAGAGATCCTGGGGGGAAAGAATTTTAAGTAGAGGCAGTGGAGGCTGCCCAAGGTCCCACAGGTTGCGGGGAGTATGGGCGTTGCAAATAGCATCCACTTCACTCAAATGCCAGGTTTCTCGTCACCAGCCTGGAACGTCCCTGGTGTCTTTATCTTAAGAGACTATTTCGGGGGACGCCTGGGTGGCTCAGTTGGCTGGGCAGCTGCCTTCGGCTCAGGTCATGATCCCAGCATCCTGGGATCGAGTCCCACATCCGGCTCCTTGCTCGGCAGGGAGCCTGCTTCTCCCTCTGCCAGTGTTCGCTCGCTCTCTCTCTCTGACAAATAAATAAATAAAATCTTTAAAAAAAAGAGAGAGACTATTTCGGGGTCAAGCAGGCAGGCGTTTTCACATTTGTATCCATTCATCCATTGACTCAGTGTACAAACATTCACATGGGCAGGCAAGCCTCCTTTGAATTAATAAGGAAGGTCTGCAACAAAGAAAAGTATTCTGAAAATGAGCAGTGACAATTAGTCCATCCCATTTTGAAAGTCAGTTGCGATGGGAATAGCTCCCCGGGCACAGTAAGTCAGGGGCTGTCAGTGGAAGAAGCAGGCCTTGCCTCCTCCTGGTGGATCGCTAGGGCCACGGTGCATTTTGCAGAGCTCCCCAGGCTCTGTTTCAGACCTCCAGGTGAGGGGGGTGGGCCATGCGGAAGAAGGGAGCGTCTTTGTGCCAAAATGCGCAGGGATGACCCAAATGTGTCTGCTCTCTGAGTGAGTGTCTTCAGGAGCCGAGCTGAGCACACAGACTGCAGACGGGAAGAGCAGGAAGAGGACAGGGGGTGACGCTGCTCCGCATGCCCTCCGTCCTGCCCCAGGAAGAGGGCCACGTTTGTCAGCAGAGAGCATTCTATTCAGGCGGGCAGTTTAAACAAAAGTGAGGTTCCCAGTGGATTTCAAACCTTGCAAGTCTATGTATCCATGTGTTGCGTTCACTATTCTCTTCAATTTACATCTTTTGGAGTTTCTTCTGTACTGGACAGGGATCCCACCGTGTGAATTATAAGAGACAGATATTTCCTGAGGAAGGGAAGTGGATAAATGGGAGAGGTTGTCAGTGGCCCACACTCTGGTCAACAGTCAGAATTAGAAAAGATGTACGCAGTAGATAGAGAGGATCTGGTCCTTACAGCTTACATCTCCTTTTTTAAAAACAGTGTCTCGGGGCACCTGGGTGGCTCGGTGGTTTAAAGCCTCTGCCTTCGGCTCAGGTCATGATCCCAGGGTCCTGGGATCAAGCCCCACATCGGGCTCTCAGCTCAGCAGGGAGCCTGCTTCCCCCTCTCTCTCTGCCTGCCTCTCTGCCTACTTGTGATCTCTCTCTGTCAAATAAATAAATAAAACCTTTAAAAAAATAAAATAAAAATAAAAATAAAAATAAAAATAAAATCTTAGCAGGATATGAGAATCAATGTGTCCCTCAAATATCATCTCTTTACTATATTTCCAAACTTTGGTTGGCCACACAATCATTTTGTTCAGTCTTATGGAGAGCAAGGCTGATCAAATGAAACACACCCAATTCCAAAGGGACCAGAACAACAGATGGGGTCCCATCTCTCCTGTGTCCTGTGGCCCTTGGAAGCGGTCCATGGAGTCCTTAAATCCCCACAGACCCATTAGAGAAACCCTTCTACAGAAACTCTGTTACAGTGTCCTCTTCTCAATAGTGAGGTCACCCATGCTCCGTAAGAGGAAGCGAGCTTGTCCTGACCGTGGAGGAAACAGCAGAGCTGGGCTCAGGTCTCAGGTCACCAGCTTGGGCTCCAGGTGTTGGCTTCTGCCTACGTCCCCCCTGCACCTTGTCACCAGAGTGCAGGAAGCAGCATGCAGGCCAAGCTTCCCCGGCATTCAGCCCTGTCATCCCTTTTGTTCCCACTCTCTCAAGCAAGCCCACCCAAGCCCATGGCACTCACGAATACCTCTCCCCCAGTGACTCCCAAATGGCTATCCCCTGGCCTCTGGGAATAAAAGTACTCAGGTTTGTAGAAACTTTCACAGGACACTCACAGAGTATCTCATAGGAACCTCATTTGATGTCTGCATTTGTTTTTATTCTCATTTCCAAAAAAGGAAATAAAATGGCCTGAAGAGAGATGCTCCGAGACATGCTGGGGGTCCCCTGGGGTAGCTTGGAATCAGCCTGGTTCTCTGGCACCTTCGGTCTGATTCCATCTGCCTCAATGCTCAGCTTCTGTGTTGAGTGAAGTCAGCCTCAGCATTACTGGAGGTGGAGCCCAAAACTTTGTCCAGGGAAAGAGGAAGATGGCCTGCCTATCCTCTGCCAGACCTTCCAGAACTCTCCCTGCTCCTCAGAATGGTGCTGCAGGCTCCCTGTACCCAGCTCAGCACCCCACATCCCTGCAACAGACCTCTGGGTCTGTTGCAGACTCTGACCAGCCTATGTTGAGCTGAGATCCAACTCTTTGTTGGTCACCAGAAAGCAGTGTATGGACACAGGAGAAAAACAGCAACAAATCCGTCAGTCATGTCAAGAATATTTCTCAAACAGCACACAGTAGTGTAAACAACATACCATGAATAGCAATGTGTCCCTAAATTAATTGAACACCAACAAAACGTGAATGTTACGTAAATAGAATCACACAATATCTAATCTTTAGGATTGGCTTTTATTCTCTCTGCATAATTCTCTGAAGATACATCCAAGCAGCTAGGGGGCCAACAGTTTCTTCCTTTTTTACTTCTGAGTAATAGTCCCTTGTATGGGCATACCAGCCTGCTGTAATAATTTTTACTGCTTGAAGGACATAAAATGCACATGATTGACACAGAAACTGCCATTTTCAGGACAGTGCACTCGTACAGGAGCCCAGACAGTGGTTCCGTGCACCCCATGCCCAGAACACGGGCCCCTGGTCCCACGATGCTCTGGGTAGCACCATGGACAGCACATTCATCTTTCAGCCACCCTGTGTCATGTGGTGTTTGATCAAACGGACCGGATGAGGCCATTTTCCTATATTTCACAAATTGTCCTCACTTCTGTGGCTCAGGCTGCAAGAAAGGAAAAAACCCCAAATGGAACACATCAAGTAATATGATCATAAGGTTTAACATGGGTTACTTTTAAAGTATGGGGAAAGTGGATTATCAACTTTTTATTAAAAACATTTACCATCTCCACGGAGAGATTTTTTTTTCCCTAAACTGGGGCAAAGGAAGGACAAACGGTATCAGGTTTGGCAAAAAGGAGTTAATATCCTGTAAATTAGAACTCCTGGAATATTTTAATTATGAAAAGAGAAGGTGATCCAGCCAGCCTATATTCCAATAGAGCAAACTGGGCCTTTCAATTATTAAGTTCTAAAAATCGTTCTCTTTCTCCCAGTCTCTCATGTGCTTTTAAACTAATTCTCGGCATTAGTGTGTTTGGCTCTAAGTTGGGTGTGCGCTCGGCCTGACAGAGCTCGAAAGTGCCAAGGCATAAAGTTTGTAGCTCACCAGAGAACGCTCCATTGGTTTCCCATTTGTTTAAAGTTAGACAGTCTCCTTCTCACTGGATTCAATTCCCGGTGGTTACGGGGTCTCTAAGGACACAACAGGCTTCTGGGGTGCTCGAGGAGGCTTGCCCGAGGTCTGGCTGGATCTCCCAGATCTGAGGGATTCCTGCCACACAGCGTGGAGAGAAAGATGTGTCCCTTGTTCTGCACCCCAGGCCTCTGAGCACCGTCTGCCGAATTTCCTGTGCGTGATGGAGAACCGAGAACAACCGTGTCATCTTCTGCTCTGGAGACCAGGGGACAAGATGCCAAGGCATGAGAATATGGATGGTCCATCAGTGGGAAGTCCAACAGAAACAAAAACTGAGCCTCTACGATGCATAAAGCTCTTGCCAGTGCGAAAACAGTATTATATAGAGTCTCCGGTGGCTCGCTTCTGCTCTTACGGCTTATTTCTGATTCTGTCGGAGCAGTTCTGTCTGGACGGACAGGACTGGCGGTTATGATCAGTGACAGAAGCAGGGACGCATGCCAGCTAGGGGGTGCACTTCCAGAACTAATGTCCGCGGCGTCCTTTCGAAAGCCAGCGGGGAAGCAGACCCAGGATGGGAGAAAGTAATCCTAAAGATCACCCTGAGAGGCCGGGAGAGGACAAGCGGGATCAGACCGAAGGTAAGTGTCCCAGCGGGTTACTCTGCGGACAACAAAGGCTGTGCCAGACCCAGCACCATCGGGCTGGTGGGTTCTGGGAAGAACAAGGCAGTCAACGCAGCTTATCTGCTGGGCTCTTACCAGAGGCTGCTGGTTGTGACCAAAGCAGAAAGGAAGCCGCTGCCGTCCCTCCTTCCCCAGAAGCTGTTGGGACGTGGCCCGCTGGGAGGACGTGACCCCGCCGCAGACACACAGCTCCGCTAGAGAGACGTGATCCCCCCAGAGGGACACAGTCCAGTTACAGAGACACCCTCTGTGGCCTCCTCAGGGGACACCCAGAAGGCAGCAGTCTGACAGCCAGAGAAGGGGGACCGGAGTGGTAATGTGGTGGGCGCAGCCTCTGCGGGCAGGGAGCTCCCACCTGCTCCGAGGCAGGTCGCACCAGCACCCCCGTCCTAGGACGTTCTGGACAGCAAAGCGGGATGGCTCCAGCCTCAGACTCTGCTTCTTCTGCCATCAGATGGACATAAAACATTCCTCAGCGGGAAGGGAAGCCCCCAGGTGAACTGTCCTGGGCACGGTTCTCTTGGCACTTGCTCCAACTGGAACCTGCTCATGGGCCAACATCCTCTCTGAGCAACATGGCAGAGGAAAGGAAAGGAGGCAAGGAAAGCCCTGGGGGACCGATCGAGTGCCCTCGGAGTCTTTCCAGTACTGTGGCCGGACCTCGGCGCTGCCACCTTCTACAGCCGGCCGCCTGCCACGGGAGGGCCCTTCTCCACGTCGAGGTTCCAGAGGCCCCGGGTGAGCATCTGACACAGGGCCTGGATCCCTGGGAATCTGAGGACATGGGGGAGGGGGGTGGTGATGCAGCTAAGCTGTGTATGGTCCAGGCAGCCCAGGACCCCCAGGGGCATTGGATGGAATCTGAAGAGGCAGCGTGGCTGATGGGGAAGCCGGAGGCAGTCTGTGTGCTGAGCCTGAGCAGAACCACGGAGGGGGCTGACGCCTGGGCCCCACGGTCCCGCATCCCGAGGACCCAGCCCCTCTCACTGCAGCCAAGAAGGCTCCTCCCTCCCACCCCCTGTGCCATTCCAGAAACAACATCCACCAGCTCCTGGGCCCTGGGGCCAGAATCCTGACCCACATCCTCTAATCTCACCATGTAGCCCTTTCTTTAATATTTAAATAAATATTAAAATGTTCAATATTTTAAGCGATGAGACGTCCGGGGTCTCCCAGCAGTCAGGCCCGCTGCAGGGGCTCCCTACTTCTAAGTCGTTCCAACAAGGACGCAGGTGATGTCGACGAAAGCCTGCCACAGAGTCGGTGGGCCCGGAGACCCCGTCCACGTCCTCCTCTTTCTCTCCCTGCACCGGAGCTGGGATGCTTCACGCCAGCGGCCACAGGGAGGGGCTGCCCGTGTCTCCTGAGAAGGACCCCCGTCGCAGGAGGCCAGCTGTATCCAGGGTCGCTCTCACGGCCTGGCGCTTGGGACTTGGCTGCTGCTGGGGGCTAATGAGTCCCTGGGGGTCTGGAGAGTCAGTGCCCTGCCGGAAGCAGGCCGACCCAGGGGGAGGTGCAGACCCCAGCAGCCCGCCATCCCTCCCAGGTGTGCGGGGCCCAGGTGACAGCCCGAGGGAAAAGAGAAAATTGCAAAATTGTTGCTGCTAAATCAACCCCATTAAAAATGACAATTACCATGCTTCCAGTGTGGGCAACAAGTCCTTCGGCTGATTAATGAGAAAAACACCTCTGTTCTTGGCCACTTCTTACCAAGTCACTGTTGGCTGTTGGAGAGGCCTCCAGGAGTCACCAAGGGACCCAGGTTGGGAGAACCCCATGGAAGGGACAGTGGATGATGAACGACGGTGGTTGCAGACACCCTCCAGTAGGTAGCCGGTCACCTCCATGGGGGCCATCTGCTCCCTGATGAGGGATCAGTTCCTGCGGCCCAAGAAGCGTGTCTGGGAAACGGTTCTGAAGCCCATAGTGGGCCAGCGCTGTGGCCAGGGTTTAGTCTTCTCACCGTGAGAAGGCACACACAGAGCTGACCCCACAGGACAGAGAGGCAAATGCCCCCTCGCTGCCCAGGGACCCGGTAAGAACCCAGAGGATGCTCTTTATTTCCGAGTCTGGGCACCCCGCGGGGCCCATGCCGGTTCTCGCGTCAGACCCACTACACTTGCTGCAAACTGCTTGGGGCCAAAGTCTGCACTCACTGATCTTATCTGCCACGTATTTGTCACTGAACTCTTACCATGGCCAGAACAGACATTCCCCTCCTCGTGCGTTTCCAGTCGCACATGAAGGCATTATATCGCGAAATAGGGTAAAAGGTGGACAGTGTGGTTTTAGTTCATTCTTATTCGACTGACAAGGAGAAATGGCAGGTTCTGATGCCAATCAGCACGCTGCGGGAGAGACTCGCTTCCCCAAGTCTGCAACATTGTATCTGGCAGAACTTTCTCTGGAATACTCTGTGATAAGCCATACTGATACCTTTGGATGCAGGAAGACTTCCAAACTTGTACATTTATCCTGAAGAAATACTTAATAAATTAAGAAATACTTAAGAAATTAATACATACTAAAAGATTTATTTATTTATTTGAGGGAGAGAGAGCAAGCGTGCAAGCTGGGGGAGGGGCTGCGAGAGGCACAAGCCGACTCAGCACTGAGCTCGGACCCCAACTAAGGGCTCGATCCCACAACCCTGAGATCACACCCCTCACTTAAAACTGAGAGTCGGCCCCCCAACAGACTGAACCACCCAGGTGCCCCAAGAAATAATTTTTTAAGAATAACTCTGTCCATGGTCATTCCTTGCAGCCATATCTACGACAGTGACAAACATGAGAAAATTCTGATATTCAGCAAAGGAGAGTAGACCAAAGCAGTTGAATATGGCTTGCCCACTAAAACTGCGACTACGGAGACTTGCAGTATACAGCAAGTATACTACAGTGGGTTAAAACGCACCCGTTTTGAAGTGGAGCATACGTTAGTATTATGTATTTCAGTGTGGCAGAGAGCGAGTGCTTCTGTTCTTCTTTTTCTTTCTTTCTTTTTTTTTCATTTCTATTCTTTTTCTTTTTAATGTTTTGATCACAGATTTTTTTAAATTTTTTTTATTTGTTTATTTACAGCATAACAGTGTTCATTGTTTTGGCATCACACCCAGTGCTCCATGCAGTACGTGCCCTCCCTATTACCTACCACCTGGTTCCTCAACCTCCCATCCCCCGCCCCTTCAAAACCCTCTGGTTGTTTTTCAGAATCCATAGTCTCGCATGGTTCATCTCCCCTTCCAGTTTCCCTCAACTCCCTCTCCTCTCCATCTCCCCATGTCCTCCATGTTCTTTGTTATGCTCCACAAATAAGTGAGACCATATGATACTTGACTCTCTCTGCTTGACTTATTTCGCTCAGCATCATCTCTTCCAGTCCCGTCCATGTTGCTACAAAAGTTGGGTATTCGTCCTTTCTGATGGAGGCATAATACTCCATTGTGTATATGGACCACATCTTCCTTATCCATTCATCCGTTGAAGGGCATCTTGGTTCTTTCCACAGTTTGGTGACCGTAGCCATTGCTGCAATAAACATTGGGGTACAGATGGCCCTTCTTTTCACTACATCTGTATCTTTGGGGTAAACACCCTGCAGTGCAATTGCAGGGTCATAGGGAAGCTCTATTCTTAATTTCTTCAGGAATCTCCACACTGTTCTCCAAAGTGGCTGCACTAACTTGCATTCCCACCAACAGTGTAAGAGGGTTCCCCTTTCTCCACATCCTCTCCAACACACGTTGTTTCCTGTCTTGCTAATTTTGGCCATTCTAACTGGTGTCAGGTGGTATCTCGAAGTTGTTTTAATTTGAATCTCCCTGATGGCTAGTGATGATGAACATTTTTTCATGTGTCTGATAGCCATTTGTATGTCTTCGTTGGAGAAGTGTCTGTTCATATCTTCTGCCCATTTTTTGATATGATTATCTGTTTTGTGTGTGTTGAGTTTGAGAAGTTCTTTATAGATCCTGGATGTCAACCTTTTGTCTGTACTGTCATTTGCAAATATCTTCTCCCATTCTGTGGGTTGCCTTTTGTTTTGTTGACTGTTTCCTTTGCTGTGGAGAAGCTTTTGATCTTGATGAAGTCCCAAAAGTTCATTTTCGCTTTTGTTTCCTTGGCCTTTGGAGACATATCTTGAAAGAAGTTGCTGTGGCTGATATCGAAGAGGTTACTGCCTATGTTCTCCTCTAGGATTCTGATGGATTCCTGTCTCACCTTGAGGTCTTTTATCCATTTCGAGTTTATCTTTGTGTACGGTGTAAGAGAATGGTCGAGTTTCATTCTTCTACATATCGCTGTCCAGTTTTCCCAGCACCATTTATTGAAGAGACTGTCTTTTTTCCATTGAATATTTTTTCCTGTTTTGTCGAAGATTATTTGACCATAGAGTTGAGGGTCCATATCTGGGCTCTCCACTCTGTTCCACTGGTCTATGTGTCTGTTTTTATGCCAGTACCACGTTGTCTTGGTGGTGATCACAGATTTTTTTTAATAAGATTTTATTTATTTATTTGACAGAGAGAGATCACAAGTAGGTAGAGAGGCAGGCAGAGAGATAGGGAGAGCCAGGCTCCCCGCTGAGCAGAGAGCCCAATGCAGGCCTCAATCCCAGAACCCTGAGACCATGACCTGAGCCAAAGGCAGAGGCTTAACCCACTGAGCCACCGAGGTGCCCCATGATCATAGGTTTTTATTGAGGCAGTACAGAGTGGCTGGTCACACACCCAGCACCACAAGGAGAAGAAGGCCTCTGAATGCCAAGTCCTGCCAGTGGATCCTGGCACAGAGAGGAGCAGAAGGGAGCCAGGGTCCTGTTCTCACAGAATTGCCTTCATGCACCTTCTCTTTGCAACTGTCCTGTGAGGTGATGCGGGCAGAGGGCTGTCTAAATAAATGAAATGTGAGTTTGTACCCTCATGGGGAGAAAGAGAGGGTAGGCTGGAGTGGCCAGGACTGGAAGGAACAGTTTCTGACCTCACCCAGCAACCGCGATCATGTATGTGCTATGCGTGCCCCGTGTCACAGGTTGTGTGTGTCTCCCAAAACAGCAGGTGGGAGTCCAAATTCCAGGACCTGCTAATGTGTCTCTGTCTGGGAACAGGGCCTTTGCAGGTGCAGATGGCTGGTGCAGTGAGGCTGAGGTCATCAGGGTGAGCCGCCATCCTATGTGACCCAGGTCCTTCTAGGAAGAGGAAGAGAGATCAGAGAGGAGACGGCATGTGAAGACAGACACACAGCCATGCGCTGACGGAAACGGAGGCACGTCTGCAAGCCAAGAACTGTGGGCAGACCCCAGACCAGAGAAAGGGGAGGAACCTCTCCTACAGGTTCAGAAGGAGCCCCCTGACAGCTCCATTTCAGACTTCTTTTTTTTTAATTTTTTTAATTTTTATTTTTTCTTTATTTGACAGAGAGAGAGCACAAGTAGGCAGAGAGGCAGGCAGAGAGAGAGGAGGAAGCAGGTGCCCCGCTGAGCAGAGAGCCTGATGTGGGGCTCGATCCCAGGACCCTGAGATCATGACCTGAGCTGAAGGCGGAGGCTTAACCCACTGAGCCGCCCAGGCGCCCCTCCATTTCAGACTTCTGGCCCCCAGAACCAGGAGACAATAAATATCTTTTGGCGTGCTAGACGTGCACATGTACTGTAAATACGATTCCTTGTCTTTAAAAAAAAAGGGAGTCATACTTTCCCTTACAGTGAAGGGTGCCTTTGAGTTTTAAACTCTGAACTAAACCACTCTGGCCCAGAGACAGGCCTCTGCCAACAAGATCCTGAGTAGACCTCGAGGGCACCAAGGGAAGACCCACTCTCCTGGGTAAGGAACCCAGGAGCAGAGATTTTCAGACCCTCCCCTGCAGGTGCCATTGGAGCAGCCTGTCTTCTCAAAGGCATGGGGAGGCAGCCGCCAAACTGGCTGTACAGGGCAAGGGTGAGATGACTCACAGGGAGCAGGGGGAAAGGGACTATTAGAGCTCCAATTTCACATTTCTAAATTTCACTCATTTTCAAAAATAACCTGGTTATAAAACAGCTGTAGATCCACGGAGAAATCACGCAGATGGTACAGAGAATTTCTGTACACCCCACACCCGGTTTCCCTGTTATCGACATCCTCACTTGGTCTGGTACATTTGTTACAATTAATGAGCCAACGTAGACGTGCTGGTTTTAACTAGAGTCCGTACTATATTCGAATTTCCTTAGATTTTTTTCTGTCCCAGGATGCCCTCCAGGATCCCACATGGTCACATGTCCTGAGGCTCCTTGGGGCTGGGACAGTCCCTCCGACCTTCCCTGTTTTCCACTGACCTCGAGAGTCGTGAGGGGCAGCGGCACATATTTCTAAGTTCTCCCTCCACCGGGATTTGATGTTTCACTGACGGCCAGGTTGGGGTTGTGGGTTCTGATGCAGAAGACCCCAAAGATAAGATTTTCATCACATCAGATCCAAGGCCCGTGCTGCAGATGTGACCTGTCACTGTCGGCGTTGACTCGATCACCTGGCCGGGGTCCATCTGTCAGGACCGCCCGCTGTCTGTCTTCTCCCCTGGCCCGCTGCCGTCTTCACTGGGGATGCCACGTGCCATCGTGCATCATGACCGGTGGGTGATGCTCGGTCTCCTTGGCAACGGAGTAACTACATCAGTTGTTTGGAATTAACACGGGAGATGTGTCTGTTCTGCCCTATTCATTTATCCCATCCCTTATCTGTGCTGTATGGACTCTGGGGTATTTATTTTAGACTCTGGGTACACCCCAGCATACCTCATTCACGTATGGCTCTGGCTGTTGGGAGCACTCGCAGTTGGTGCCTGTGTCCCTCGGACACAAATGAGGCACTTTTCAACAGCTTTGTTGAGGTATAATTGAGATACAAGAAACTACACAGATTTCATGTATGCAACTGATGAGTTCGGACCTCTGCACACACCCTTAAACCATTGGGAAGATCGAAGTAACAGACATCAGCATCCCCTCCAGAAGTTTCCTTGTGCCCGTTGTTTTTATTTCTGTGTTTTCCTTTTTGGTAGTAAGAACACTTAACATGAGATCTACCCATTTAAAAAAATTTACATAATTAACAACAAAAAAATCTGTTAAACGTGTTATATGTATATTGCCGAAATAGAGATGGCCTGAATGCGAAAGTTTCACTAGCCCGACGACAAGGAGAGGTTTGGAGATGACTGCCTAGGGGACCACAGACTGTCACCTGGAGCTGTCCTCCTGAAACTCCAGGTGTCCGAGCTCATTTCCTGTCTTCTCTTCTTTGAAGAAAACCACCTCTGGAATATCCAGCCGGGTCTTCTAAAAACCGTGCTCTGGATTCACGGTGGAACACGGAAGCTTCGCCTATACTACCATGACACCTGAGCCGGGCACCGCAACCGCGGGATGGCAGACGGTGGTGTTGTCCTTTCTGGTCAATTTATTCTAAAGATGGGTAAACTGAGACCTGGGAGTGGGGACGGAGGGGCAGGGAGAGAGGCACGGAGGAGCGAGTGCTTCCTAACGAGCTGACCGCACTCACAGCAGGGAGGACCTGGAAACGGTGCCATCCCAGGGTCTGCTCCAGGCCAGCACTGCGCTGAGGACGCGCCTCACGCTTAGGGTACAGGAAGCTCTGTCTCTGCGTCTCCGCATCCTTGGGTTTAAAACTGAAGAGCGGCCTGTGTCCTGCTTACGGCATTGTCAGGGGAGCCTTCTCCGTCGATTACACGGGGCACGCCCACACGTGAAGGGTTATCATCATCATTACAATCAATATGGAGCTGGTATTAGGGTGATGTCATCGTGCTCGGTGGACACGCACGGAATTTGCAGGGTTATCTTCTAGGAAGCCTCTGGGGCCTGGGAGTGGTTGGGGAGTGGGTCTCACGCTCATTGTCACCCTTACACAATGTTTGAGAGTTGTTTAATTTTTTAACCATGTATTTTTTTTATATAATAATAAAAAGGAAGAAATTGTACATAGGGACTTAGACCATGTTTCATTTGAAAACCCTGACTGGACTTCAGCGGGTGCCGAGACCCCCAGACCACAGTGAGCAAGGCAGACAGAGCCCCGTCCTTAGCAATCTTGGCTCTGCGAGCGGCCGGCGCTCCACGGCACTGTGGGTCCAGCACGGGTGGGAATCTCCATCCACTCGTTCTCCCCGTCTTTATTTTGTTCCTGAGATGGGTGGAACTGAGCTCGGCACATCACCGTTGCTCAGGCAAGACCCCGTCCCTATTTCATTTTAACTGAATCTCCATCTCTCCTGTCCCTGCCCTGTCTGGTCCGGAAGGGTCCGCCCCAGCGTACTGGATCCACGCACGTTAGCCAAAGCGCTGCTCGGCTGGCAGATATGCCTTTAACTTACAGAAATGATGTTGTGTTGCCGATTGCAATCAGCTTCATCTTTATTCTGTTGAGTGGTTCCTTTTAAAGATCTGTCCGTCTTGCTCTCTGGGAGTCTGTCCATTTCTTCCATCCCCAGCCCGGGCCACCACCGTGGGCGTTCACCACAGGGCATTCATCCAAAGTCCTCGTCACGTTTGCCTAACCTGCCCCCTTGATAATAATACTGGCTGGAGAATGTGACTTAAAACTCAAAGACTGAGCCACGGGTTGCGGCCTACAAATCCGTCACCCTTGGAAACGAACAAAGGCCGCCAACATGGGGCCATCCTATTTCCACAAGTACAAGGTATCTGACTTTGGGCGCACCCGGTATCCCTGAAGCCCCGCCCCTCCGCAGGGGCCTGGTAGGGACCTCGTGGGAAGGGACGTGCTCCCGGCAGCGTGCCTCGAGGTAAGAAGGGGATTTCCCAGCAGCCACTGGGCTTTCCAATCCCAAGGTCCAGCCTCGGAATACTCTTCCCCCAGTGGAAAGAGCATCAGGGTGTTTTCATGGGGTGGTAACACCCATCCCATGTGAGCCTGACTGTAGGCAATAGCGGCAGGTGTCCTAGGGGAAAAGGAGCATTTGCAGTGAGCATGAGAAATGGGTTCACGGTCCCAGTACTTGAAAATACAATTCTGGTTTTTCGCCCCACGGACACCATCATTCTCCTGCCCTGTCGAATCCCCCTTCCAGCCTATGCCATGAGGACGTAGTACCAGTCTTCTCCTCTGCTGAATTCAAATGCACCAGACTCCCCATGCAGGGGATGAAAAGATGACAGGAACGCCGTCTTTTCTCCAGAGCACAGAAAAGGATGAACGTCCAAGTTATAGCACATGTGACTTTGGGTGGGACCTTGATTCCATTCCCCGGAGGATTCAAGTAGACCAGGTGCGGAGAGCTCCTATTCCGTTCAGTTTCTGATCAGTGACACCTGTCACAGCTTAACTCCTGGTCCCTGGGAAGCCACTGGCCAGTGAAGGAAACTGAGGCAAGGGCCCAGTATGGAGATGTCAGCACAAGGACAAGGGACCGGCTGGTGGAGCGCAGAGCGCAGCGCCCGCCGGCCTGCCTCCCTTCCCTCCCCGCCAGCAATGTCTCCTGACGTGCTCTCTGTGTGGGACTCACCTTCGGTCTGCCGGCTCCAGCAGGACCAAAGATCCTGGCTCTTCTGGACCCTCTTTCCCCCCTACCGAGAGCGACACCACATGTACTCATGGCACAGAATGAAACAGAACCGCACCCGACACCACGACGGTCCAGGAACAGGCACACACCATTCCGTGGCCTCCCCGTTTGCACTCAGGCCATGAAAGAGCCAACAGGCAGAACCCAACTCGAGGCAGACTCAGCGCCACGCTGGGGGTTTGTGGGGGGCCAACAGGGAGTACCCTGATTCAGAATCCCCTTGGGAACAAGGTAGGCTGAGCCAAAACGTGGCTTGGCCAGCGTTCTCCTCATGCTTGGGAGGGAAGTCAGCCCTGCATACCAGTCCCATGCCCAGCAGGCTTGGGCCTCTGGCCACCCGGGGGCTTCACTGCTTACAGACGCCCATGTGTGCCAGGCCACGTTTGCCCTCCTCCTCTTCACAAACACCATGTGAGCTTTTCCCGTCCCAAACCCACATCGCCTCGCCTGTAGTAGTATCCTCTTTTCCTCTGAAGCCAAAGGCCCCATAGATCCCCACCCCCCCAAAGAGTCCTGGGGGAAAGGCGGCCCACACGACATACAGAATGCATGTCTCTTAATTAAAGGACCTGATCCTGACAAGACATTCTGAAATATTCATTAAACCAATTTTTATTTAACCTACACGGACCAATCCAATGCAACCCACACTGCCTCCCGGATGCTTGTCAGGAGAAGTAAATTGAACTCTTGATGGGCCAGAGCTATAGGTCAGCGGGCAGACTTCTCCGCCTTCACCCACTTTCCTCAAAGCGCTGGAAGAGAGAGGGCAGCCGTCAATCGGGCTCTGTGGCAATCATTACGGGTCTGCAGTGAAGCAGAAAAACGCTGTAATAAACAGGTCCCGCTGCCTCCTATCACTCCATTCATCCTGCCCTCCAAGTGCCGGGCCCTTCTGGCCTTGCTGAGCATTAAATCCCCGTCCAGCTGTTTGACCCTATTACGGGAACATGATAGGCACCCCTGTCACTTGAAATGCGTGCACCAGTCGGATGCACCGAATCTATCTTCCCGACAGGTAAACCTGTGGATAATTTATTTTTATGTGCTTTCAGAGGATGCTGACAGCAGTCGGGATCGCCCAGCACGCATGCTCCATGTTCAGGACAGCGGGTCCCGCAGCTCCGACGGTCACTGCTAATGAGCATGGGGGACACACAGAAGCTGGAAGGGCGTCCGGCTCAGGCAGCCTCCAGACGTGCAGCCCCAGCACCACCGAGGCCCGGTTCTGCATGTGATCACGATTCTCCCAGAATCAGACGGCGGCCCCCCGAGTTCCGCTTGGCAAAGCCACTCACTGTGGCATCCAGCAAGGGGTGGCCAGAAGGGATGTGAGGGCGGCGGGGATGCCGGGTAGCACCGGCCTCGGTGGGACAAAGCCACTGAGCAGGCCTGCCCAGAGCAGTGCGTAGGGGTTCTGGGGGAGGGGGGCCCGGCTGAGATGTCTATCTGGCTAGGGATCTCCCTCCCACCTAGCCGCTCCCGGGCTGCCAGGCGACCACCCCGAAGGATTTTGCACAAATTGGAGAGAGAAGGGTTAAAAGCCGGCGGGGGGGGGGGGGGGTTTAAACTTCCTGATCACTTGTGTCACAAAAAGTAAGCCCAGGCTAAAAATCTCCTCGGAGAGGGTCCCATGCAGTCTCTGCCTCCCGGTGCAGGGGCGCGGGCGAGGAGAATGACTTCTAAGTCGCCCTCCGGACTGCTGTTTGACCGTTTGCCTTCACAATGGGTGTCATTTAAGCCTACAGAATCCAATCAATGTGTCAGTTAAATTGCTACTCATCTGTCGAGATTAAGCGTCCGACTATTACTTCAGATTTAGTAGAAGTCTTAGATCCTGGCACATTTCACTGAAGCCATTAGTAACACCTGGAATCATTCACATTAGTTTAAGATCTGGCACCATAAATTCCCAGCCATTAATGATTATTCTGACTCCTCAGGATAAATGGCTTAACGTTTTTGATAATGAAAATATACATTCTGCAGTAGTTCCTTCTTAAACCCACATTACCTTTGTAATGTACTTCATGGCTGATTGTAATGGACGGCGCTCTCACCCCCGCAAGGATTTTTCAGTGTGCCGTAAAGTGTCGAAGGTCTGTTGTACTACTCATTAAAAAAATAATAGTAACGAGATATTTATTTACTGCTTGCATCCAGAAATGTAATTAACTATCTTAACGGGCACGTTTGGCATGGAGGGGTGCGGCGCCTCGATCGGCGCTATTTTCCGCCTCCTCCCCTGCCAGCGCCAACGCCAAGCGTGCTCTCCACAAAGGCAGGGCGAGCAACAAACTTCTCTCGGATATTATCAAAAATCAGGGGGAAATAGCATGGTGAGAGCCCCTGTGTCAGCTTAGTTATAGCTGAGAGAGATTATTTAAATATCTCAAATAAATCTTTTCATTCCCAGCACATTCATCTCTTTTAAGTGCTCATTAAGGTGGGGTGCGACAGTCTTGGAAAATGAAACACTAATTCTTCTTCTCTGAAGCCTGAGTGTACCGCTCCCAAGGGCAGCTGTAGTTTAGGGGGATGATAGGGGTGAGCACGGAGAGGGGCCCCTCTTCCGCATCTCATTCCAAAAAGTGATGGGGGGGTGTTTGTTTGATGCCACTGTTCTTCTTGCTCGTACCCTGTGATCTCTCAGATCTGAAGAAGCGGGTGTCGGTGCGCGGTGTTTGATAAACGGCCCCCGGAACGGGGCTGCGCCGACCTTACCCCGTTGCCGCCGAGCGTAATTTGCAGTCAGCTTGTCTTTGGTTGATTTAGACGAAGTTTCCCAGAGACAGAGACAGAAGGATGCTGCTGTAGCTTCCCACTCCCTTTCCCACAGCAGCTTTTTTGTTTTTTTTTTTTTTTTAATAAGTGATAAAGAAACTGTGTCTAAAAATGTATTCTAGCATGAATCTGTTGTAAACTCTAGTAACTGTGTCCATTTGGGTCGTACTGTGGACGGCATTCTTATTTCCCGACGCTCTGAGTGAGGCGCTTAGGATCCCCTTAAACAATAAAGGTTCGTAGAGCCGTGCCTGCAGACTCCGTAATGAATGTGGCAATGGTTATTGATTCATGTTAGGCCTGATTTGCTTACATTGAACTCAGGATTTTGCACGCTGTATCAGAACGCAGTGCCCAGGCCCTGGAGAGGCAAGCTGGAGGCACGGGGCAAGCCAGACCCTTCTCTGGGGTGGAAGGCACTGCCCTGGGCTGGCTTCCCACAAGTAGTCACTTTCCCCCTGCCCCTCTGCAGTACCTCCCCAACCTGGGCCCCTCTCAGCACCCGAACTCTCCACGGAAATCCTGGGGAAGTGCCGCGGGATTCTGTGCAGGACGGAGCACACACGCCGAAAGGGAGAGAGAAGGAAGAGACACATTCTCAGCCAGAAGGGTCACCTGGAGTGTGAGCATGTCTCGGGATCGTCCCTGCCAGCACAGGGAACAGAAAGGACAAAAGGAAAAACAGAAAAGTGGGAGGAAAGTATACAAAGACATTGGAAAATGAGAGACAAGAAAGGTTTAATCCGAGAATCTTAAAAATCATTAAAGCATCACATGGAAGGTGATTTGGGCGAGGACTGAAATCCGGGACCCTGGTGGGAGCTGTACAAATAAGGTCTTATTGAAACATTAAACCCAGAGCTTGCGAGGGCCGCTGGTGGGCATGCAATAAATAATAATTGATAAGAATGATGATACTCAAATTTAATTCCACGTTCCATGGGAGGCTCTCCCGAGGTCGCCGCTCACATCCACACGAGGCCCTGCTCGAGCTTCTTACCCAGTGGGAAGCACATTCTTCCGCCCCACTGGCAAGCTGCACCTGCACGGCCAGGGGCCAGGGCAAGGTGACTTCTGGGGACCTATGATTTCCAGAGCAGCCTCTGCCTGCCATGCTGTCCCCTGGTAAGTGGACAGAGAGAAGGAGGTCCAGGTCCTCCCCAGGAGTGGTTGCACAGAGACATGGTGCCATGGGACAGGGTATGAGCAGCTGGCCATGGGGGACGACTCCGGAGCCCACAGAATCAGGGTCACTCCAGGCTGTGGGGAGAGGGCTGCCAACTGCAGACCCCGGCCAGGCCCCTCACGAAGGGGAAAATCGGGAGACCTCACTGCTCTCCCTGAGCCTCAGTGGGACTGGAGCCACACCAGGCTGAGACCCTCCGAGGAGAAAGGGAGGCCCCGGGGGCCCGGGGAGGACGAAAGAAGGCCATGGCAGTAGGCGGCCAGGTCCTGCCACCATGTCCCCAGAAGGGGAGCAGGAAGTCGGAAGAAAGTGGGAGAGGCAGGAAGGCTGAATATGTGGAAAGTAAAGAAATAAGAGAGACGGCATGCGCGGGAGGGCGGTGTGCCCCATTTGCAAAGCGAGGGGGGACCTGGCTCTCCCGTTGACACTCAGGTATTTTTAAACAGTGTGAAAATGACTACTGATAAAAGCAAGGGTTTTAATACAGAGAAGCTGAGAACATTCCAAACCCTACATTTTCTCTGCTACCACAACGGAGCTTTTTTCAGTAAAAAAATTTCTTTGGAAGGCAAATTTAAACACATAATGAGCAGCATCTGCCCCCCCCACTGGTTCAGAGTCTGAAATGTGCCCCATACAGGAGCACGCGCGCACACGCACACACACACACTGTTCCTGCTTCCCGTGTGTACCCCATGCTCACACCCGCACATACGAGACTCTACATGTGAGCAAACGTATACAGGGATTTTCCCTCTAGGTGATCCTTCCGCCACCCCCGGAAAACAGGATTTGGAGCTGCATTAACCCGAATGAATAATTCTTCCCGTGGCAGGTGATCTTTGCCGACAGTGTGCCCTAGAATTTTTGGAAGGTGCAGAGAATTTGTAGAAATAATCATTATGAGGAAGGAGATGATGGGGGGGATGGTTCAGTTTCTACTAATAGGTGCTTCATAATAGCTCAAAAAAATCTCTGTCAGGCCTCTGCCTCCTTCGAAATGCAAATGGATGAGCGCTCCCTGCAAACCTTGCTGCGCGATACACAGACAAGGGTAATATCTGGTCCGTGTCACTCCAAATGATATGGAAACAACCGAAAGCGTCCTGGCTGCGGATAATTACGGAAGAATGACAGGTTGATAATAAGTTCTCATTTAGGAATCTCTCCAACGCGGGAGGTACGGGGCGGCTCGCACGCCACGATGCTGGAGTTCGAGTGCCATCTGCATGAGTGAGCAGGTCTTGAAAAGGAATTTGGGGCTGCCACATGCAAGCGGGGAGAAGAGAGCCGCCCGTGAAGATTTGAGGCTCGAAATCCCTAATTTTCTTAACCTTGAAAGCGACTGGGGGTCTCAGCGGCACGTGAGGGTGCAGCCGTCCGCAGCGGCGGGAGGCAGGGGGGCGACAAGGTCCAGGGCCGCGGGACCAGAGCGCATCCGAGGCCCGGCACACGGCCACAGCCGAGCCAGGAGGACTGTCCTCTTCCTGGGAGTCGCTCTTCACCAGACGCCCTGATGTGTTTAGGGTAAAAGGAAAACTCAACCAAGAGGCGGTGGGCATCTGTCAAGTTCATAGCGGGTTCGGGTTTGAAGCAGCGCATTACGGATGCGCAGTGTTCGTGACCCACCATAAGGAGGAAGTCAGTGAAGGAGCGCTGGGACGTCCCGGTGGGCTACCAGGCCGGACTCGCCATCGTTCACTCCTGAGCTCACGGTGGTGGGGGGGGGGGTAGGAAAGGTGTGCTACATGGCACCAGAGGGGGACCCTATGCTAGAATCACCCAATCCTGGGTGATTCTATCCACCTACCCCTGGGACAACTGTCCTCCTGAGTTCCTCTGAGCCCACATGGCCTCGGCGTGACCCCTGTGACCTTCTGGTCACTCTGGGCTCTGCAGCCTCCAGCCCTGAACACCTGTCCCCCAGGTGGGCTGGCACGACCCTCCCCAGTTCCCCTTGTCTCCCAGGGCCCAACTCCTGGAGGGCAGGCACTGTCAGACTGGTCACAGCCATCTTCGCAGGACATAGGTACGTGTTGATTTCATGCAACGCCGCTCTTCAAACGGCTGCTTTCAGTCTGTCTGTCTTATTTCCTCTTTTAAAGAGGAAGCAGGGGCGCCTGGGGGCTCCGTCGGTGAAGCGTCTGACTCTTCGTTTCGGCTCAGGTCATGATCTCAGGGTCCTGGGACCGAGCCCCGCATTGGCTCTGCACTCAGCCCGGGGTCTGCTTGAGATTCTCTCTCTGCCTCTGCCCCTCCCCCTGCACTCGCTCTCTGCGTCTCTCAAGTCAATGAGAAGTGTTTGATGAAGAGGAAGCATTGGCAACGTCTTCCCCTGTCCCCTGCACGTCTACTGCCCAAAGTCAGACCCAGACCTTTATCACACACAAGGCATGGACGACGACGGCCCTCACCCAGCTGTGGCACATAGGCCTTTTCCAACTTCTGCTTTTTTGTTTGTTTAGTGATTTTAAGATGCGAAGATGGTCTCAGGACGACAGGCTGACGCGGATCCACTTGTTCTTCCACGGGAGGCCCTGCTATAAAAGCTCAGGTGTAACCCATAGCTCTGCAGGAAGGACGGGTGTTATTACCTTCATTTTGCAAATAAGGCAACAGAGTCACCAAGCGGTCCGCGAGCGACGTCTGTGCCCAGGGTACAAGATCTAGCATGTCCCAAGCTGTCATCGCAGCCCTGACTCCCACCAAGACCTGGCTCCCGGCTGCCCAGCCACCATGAGATGGGAGAGAGGCTGGACACGGACACGAGGGGCTATGGCCGTCACAAGAAGCAGAACTGAGTGAGTGCAGGGGACCGAGCAGGACGCCCCACCACCTGCGGCAAAGCCTGGTGCATCTGGGCCCAGAACCCATGGATGGTGTGAGGCTGGTCCTCCCAACCTGCGGTCCTCCCGCCAAGGACATCCAGCCCCGTGAGGCTCTCCCATCAGAGCTGGAGTTGTTCCGGCCTCCCCGCTGTAAAAACAATAAGTGAAGGACGAAAAGACTGACCAAAGTCCCCATGTCCTTGTGACCACTCAGGTACATGGCATCCGATGAGACCTGTCTTCTACGCTATCCTGTGGAAGCCTGACTTGGAAAAATAAGCCAAAAGCTGGCATGAAATTCTCATCTATACCGGAACATTAATTACTATGATTTTTTTATTGTGAGTGCCTGCTCATGATACAAAGCAATGATTTAGTTTTATATAAAATAAATATTCTAGATAAAGTAGCAGTGTTTGGTTAATCTAAAAAATCTACTTAAAAAAAAAAAGTAAAGATAACCAAGTAGTTAAGAGAAGATCCTTGGATATTTGACCTGGCCTTCTCCAGTAATTATTCTAATTATTCTTCTATTATTTAGGCCATGAGCCAAAGGTTCCCGAGTGCATAGAAAGTTAATAGCAGAGTTGGAGTGAGAACAGGGGGCAGGCGAGCATATGTTCATTAAAGTCTGCTTTTTACTTAAGGGTTTTGCATCAAGCAGGCTTCGGGCACCAATAATTTATCTTAAAGTCTATTTATTCAGTGCAACAGGGAAATAATAAATTGTCCTAATTTCCATTCCCAGCCCCAGAACTGGCTGCCTCTTGCCTTCTTTCTCTGAAACCCCATTGGGGTCAGTCTGTTGCCTGGGCACGGCCAAACAGAGGATCCCAGATTGCACTTCGGGGGATCTGCTCCTGCCGTGCCCCGGGGTTTCTGGCCAGCCTGTGCTACGGTGCATTAACAGAGGCAAGGGTTCCCAGGAGGATGCTGCTGGTGGTGGGTGGGTGGAGACAGCTGAGAAAAGGGACCCAGGGGGGCACACCATCAACAGGGGCTGGTGCCTGTGTAGTGCGTCCCCAGGTGCTGGATGCGGGGAGACAGCATTTCTTCCACTGTTCTAGGACTCATTTTAGCCACACACCACAACCCTTTGGTCATCCCAAGGATAGCCTTGCACCAGCAAGTTCAGTGGCTGCTCTGAAACATGAAGCTGGGTTCTTGATCTACGGGAGAAGACCCATTGGAAGCAGGGGCAAAAGCAGCATAGACAGCAATGAAGGAAAACCTTCCTTACCGCCACTTCCTCCTAAAGGCCAAGATTTCTCAGAACCTTGGCCAGTCCTAGCTGTGCCATTTTGAAGGTGCTCAGAGCCACATCCAGACCCCTCTCTCTTAGAAACTCCCACAGCTCCTGTCTGTACAGACAATGGCATCCCCAGAGAGGTCAACTCGGAGACCATCTGGTGCCCCTGGACCATGAATTAGCCGCACACTCCCTACCTGACACCCAGTGAGGTCCCTAGGGAGAGGAATGGCGAGCAGGCAGGTCCTACAGGAACTGTAGACAGGAAAGAGGGTTGGGGACTGACCTGGGCTGAGGCAGCACCCTGCCCAGCTCGGGGACCTTGAGAAGGCAGTGCTCCCCCTCCCCCGGCCCAATTCCAACACCGCCACTTCCAGGACCTCAGCCAGAGGCCGTCCGTGACTCAGCAGTTCAGCAAGCGGCCGAGCCAAACACCGCACACAGCCTGTCAGCTGGAAGGGCCAGTCACCATCACCACGAGCTGCCCCTGCTGCAACGACGGGCAGCCACCCAAACCCTTCCCAGCCAAGCTGCAGCATCTTTAGGGGACAGACACGCTCCTCCCTTGTGGAAACCACAAGCGAAGCCCCAAATCCAGTGGCGAAGGCAGGTTGGATGGGCAGTTTTAATCTTAGGATTTCTCAGTAAGTCTCTTCAGATGACCCTTGAAAAATCCATTCTCCTGAGTAAGACATGAGGAGCCACGGAAACACGTCGGGTAGGGGCAGTCAGAGGGGCGATGAGAGAGGCTGGGAGGCGCGAGGCTGCTCTACCCACAGGGAGCCCTTCCTCGGGGCTCTCCTCTGTCTGACCCTGTACAGATGCAATATCCATTTTCCAGAGTCTGGGGTAAGGGGCCGTTAAAGGAGACCGAAATCTTCATCAGGACACTATCCTTACCTGAACATGGACCCCAAACACACTTTTTCTAGAATTTTCCACATGGTGATAACGCAAATATTTACAAACATTTCTCCATTGAAATTCTTCAGTTGCCTGTGGTTGGGGACGGGGACGGGGGTGGGGTGTGGGGTTCTGAGGAGGGCAGGCTTCGTCACAGGCACTCACACCTGGGGTCTAGTCCTGAGAAAGAGCCGGCCCGGTAGGGCCTCAGCCATCAGCCGGCTCTCGGGAAGAAAGGCAGCCTGGTTCCTCGACCCCTGCTTTCCCATGCCATGTAATTGGTCAGAAGCTCTCGTTTTTAGCTCAGATTTATGAGCTCCATTGGTAACGCGCGATATGCTGGTCCACAAGCACCCGCGATCTGCACTAACAGGGAGGAAGCGCGCTCGTCCGTCCTCTGTCAGGCTCTTCCTTCCCGCGCTCACGCGCCGCGTTTCACATTTATTCATTTTGAGCAATTGTTGCTCAGACGGCCTGTCCACACCAGCCCTGCCCGAAATGTCTTCTTTAATCAAAATTCTGCTCAAAACAGCCCAGCTGAGCGAGTGAAGTGGCCTTTCCCCACGCTATTGACAACCTGTCTCGAGCATTATCTCATACGTTTCCCTTTATTTTCTCCCAACCCAGAGGGTCTTTGCTTTGAACCATCACTTCTGGACGCATTAGGATTGGATGCAACATGCACACTATCTACCTCCCGGCCCCTGCTGCATTTTGCAAAAGCAACATGAAAACTTAAAAACCCAGGAAGAAGAAAATGTATTTAAATGACTCACCTCTTGCCCCTGTGTGACTTAGACGGAGGGAAGTGAGGCCCGTGGGGAAATGTGATGTTATTTCTCGAGGCAGCTGACCTTGGAGATTAAGGCAGTCATGAGCAGATCCCTGAGCAGAAAGAATGAGAAAGCATCATGTTAGGGGATGGGCAGTGCCCTGGATGAATCTTATGGACGCAGATATTGTCTGTGAAAAAGACAAGAAAAAAGGGAAGGTAGACTCACTCTTGCAAAAGTAGATATTTATGAATAGGCTCTTGAATTGGCCTCAGCCAATGGATATAACCCCCAGTTCCCACCCCATGAATTGTTTTATTTAGTTTTTCCAAATAGATTTGAGGACTAGTCTTAGCGCTCGATGCAAGCTCAGTAGATCTTTATGAATGAATCAATGGGCTGACAGTTTGCTCTTCTAAAAAATGCAGAAGTTCCTGACTGGTTTTTAAGGGCCTCGCAGGTTGGAAACCTCAGGATTCTAATTTACACCAAAAAGGCAGAGGAAGGTGGGAACACCTCTACGGACAGCCTGAGCCAAAAGCGGGGCTGCTCTGCTCCCCAGAGAGTGGGCTGATACAGCTCATGCCCACAGCCAGGGTCTGGGTGCAGAAGAGAAAGGGGAACAGAGATGGTGAGCCTCAGAGATCAATCAGAACAGAAAGAAAATCAGAAAGGAGCCCGGCAGGAGCAGAAGAGATGCGGATAGCCCTAACAGCAGCCTGGGAAGATGGTGCAATGGGAAAGTCATGTGTCCCAGGGCTCCGGAAATTCCAGGAAGCCAGCATGACTCAAGCTGCGTGTACTTCTTAAGTGAAACGATGAGCCACACGACCTTCCGGATCATTTCCATCCCCATCATGAGCGCAGATTTGAAAGGGCAGTACGGGATCTGAAGATTGCGGTCGACCCCGGTAGGACTGACCCTATTCGATCACACGAGCTATAGTTTCATCCGTCTCACCCGGACACGCAGGTGTGCGGGAGGGTGTGAGCTCCGCGATCTGGTGTCATCGAACAGGAGCTGAGATGTGTCTGAGGCTGTTTGTGTGTCTGTTTATTTGTATTCTACGTCACTGCAAGAAGGAGTTTGAGGGACTCTAACTCACGGAGCCAGGGATGATGCTCAAAATGCCCAGTTATCCAAGGAAGATCCTCCGTCTCGAGACAGTCCTGATAGGGGGAACTGCACGCTCATCCGCCGGCACCCTCTGGGCAGGATGTACATGAATTTTACCTTGTGATAAAGTTGAACAGTGTTTTCATAATAAATGTAACCACTCCATTGGGTGACAGAGCAGTGCTGCTGATAAGTGGACTTCAACTTGCGCTGAATACTAAGTTTCTTTGACATAAAAGAAGGAAAGCAATGTGTCCAAAGAGCTAAGCATACACGACTTAGATAATACTTATCACTCTGGTTACGGGAAGCCTTTCAGTGTCTGATCCCTGGTCCACACGGTAGCTATGTGCACGTTTCCAAGCCGGAATGCCGAGAACCTTCACTGATGGGGGGCGCGGGAGCGCTGATAAACACGGATCGGCACCCGAAGCAGCGTCGTATGTATGGCATCCACATTCAGACAAGGTCTGCACCACGGGGAAAGCGTACTTGCTGTGAAATGAAAAAAGAACAACCAAATTTTTCAAATGATAATATTAAGAAGACAGCTGGGCAAGTATCAGAGCATTTATAGGGGTCGTCTCTGCGTGGTGGAAAGGCAGGAGTAGATGGCTTGTTTTTAATCTATAATTTTTAATGTATTCCTTTATACTCCTGATTTTAAACTCTCACTTCGTTCTCTACCTAGGAAAACTCCCATTTAATGGCACAACGTGATAGGCTCTCTTGAATGAACAGAAGAAGAGTGTTTTAGCAAAACCAGGAGAGGAGCTGGTCATCCAGACTGGGAATCATTGAGCATTTCCTGTGGTCCTCAGCTCTGGCTCTTCCTTCTTCGTGATTAATGGGGAGCCCGGTCACATGCTGGGTTTAATTTTAAAATGAGTGTGCCTGGGCTCAGACCTTTGGAGAACAGCCTCCTCCGAGCCCACCCATCTTAAATAAACCTCTGATCCTCCAAAGTCTCCAAGTGTCGCTTGGTTCTTCCGTCAAGATCCAGTCCAGGTTCCGTAAAACGAGTCTGCCCCGTACAAATAAGTACCCGAACAAGGAAATTATTCCCCAGTGATGCTCCACTCTTTTCTTTCCAGAAGACACCTTCTACAGGGCTCCCGACCACCCCAAAGCAATGCTTTGAAGGCTACGGAAGCAGCAAGAAGAGTGGCGGCTTCCCATACGACCCCTACTTCCACCTTGACCCATTTAGAAGCCAGCACAGCTACTCTGGACCCCGGCAAATGGAATCACACATTTCATTGTTTCTTTCACTCCCTCTGCACGTGCAAGGAGGAGGCAACACCCACGGCTGGCGTCTCTCCCCGTGGGGGAAGGGTCCTCCGAGAAAGAACAAGGTGGAGGCCAGCAAATGTCACGGCAAACACAGACCACACACCGGGTCACACGCCGCAAAGAGACAGGCAGCGGTGCAGCTGCTGATTAATATTCGCCGGGATGAGGCCATCTGTCATCCGTGGCACTCCTTTTGGGGAAACCCTTCAGAATTCAAGGATAGAATCAAAACTGAAACTCTTATCGAGTTCCTTGCTAAAAAGGTCAAGGGCTGGGACGGGCGTCGGTTTGCACGTACGCAGACTGAGGCAACCGCCTTCCTCTCCTCCCTGTTCTCTCTCTCTCAGCCTTTGCATACCCCGGACCTGTAGCAGGAGAGCTTGAAGGAGACCTGCACACGGAGGTTCCGGGCGCCTCCGCAACTTCCCTACCCCCTGGCGGACCTGGAGCTGGACTTCTTTCGGAGACCTTAGAGCCTTAAACTCGACCCCGTTCCCCCTGCCCCTCACAGCCAGCCTATGGCGGTCGTGGGTGTCTCAGCCTGAAGGGAGGTGCAGACACTGACGGTTGGAATCGTGGAGCTGTTCAGAGCTTATGTCCGAAGCCGCAGGAACCGCTGAAGGACTTGGAGGGGAAGGGAACTCAGGAAGGGCAGATTTGGGCGTGGCGCGCCCTGAGTAACTACCGGGTTTCCTCGCTCATCCCTGGCTTCCCTGATTCCTTCTTCCCGGAGCGTGTCCCCAACCGAGAGAGAACGCCGTTCCCCGAGCTGGTGTCAGTCACACTGTGTCAGAGGCTTGCGGGGGCCGCCCACCGTGGCCGTGTCTGCCGGCGCGGTCCAGCCCCCTGTCCCACTACCCCCGGGGGCAGCAGGACAAGCCGGGCAGCCGCTCATGCGGCAGAGTCCACGGAGGTACGGTGACAAGGGGAGGCAGGACGGACATATTCTGACAGTGGGCACACGGACCCGCCCCACGGCCGTGCAGACTCACGGAGACCCTGACAGCAGCGGCGGAAGACGGGGGCTCTTCCCCAGGCCAGCCCAGCCGTCGGTCTACCCACTCCGGCATCAAACTGGGCAGCGACGGCTGCCGAGCGACCCCAGCCCCTGCACGCGGGCCTCCTGCCGACCGATATGCCAACCACAGTGTTATGATAACAGGATTTTCCCTCTGACCAACATCCTTCTTTACATGTAAATTTATGCCAGAATTGTGTATTTAAAAATTAGTTCCTGTGAGTAATGAGCCTCAGGTTTGGCTGGGTTCCTGTTTCCCCCTGGGTTGATCAAATCAAGCTCGGAAGTTTTGAGATCGTGGACATGGTGTGAGATGAGGCAAAGGGGGGACTTGGAGAGAGCAGCTGCTCTTGGGGATGTGCTCCGGACAACCCATGGACAGCGACTCCCATCCGTGGTGCTGGGGGCCTCCTCAGGGGCGTCTCCCCCACTCGGGGCACCTGAGCAGCAGGGGATCTGGGACACCTGGCGGCCTCCTGTCCCTGCAGCCCCCTCCCTGCCCTCCTCATTCAGCTACCCTTTCTCCAGCACCTCTTTGGTACTGGGCTTCGGGAAAGATCGCCAGGTCCAGATGCACCCCAACCCAACCTTATCCTGCCTATAGGGGACATACGATCTAGCGGGAAGATGCCCAAATAAGGGTTTTATTAAGAGGCTCCTGCAGTCTCCTGGAGTTCCTGAGCAGTCCTGCACCAGAAGAGAGAAGGAGGAAGGGCATCCCACACTCCGCAGGCAGGCTGAGCCTTGCAAGACCACTGCGGGTCTGCAGTGAACTTGCAGGAGGGCTGGTGCTGGGTAGGATGCAGGCATCCTCCAGAAAAGTCCAGATCTGAGTCTTGCAGTTCATATAAGTTACTGATGCTCTGGGAACCTCAGTGTCCCCACCTGTAAGAGCATGACCGTCCTCACCGTACCCGTTTCTCAGGGCTGCTAGGACGTTGAACAGAAGGTCCACACAGCCCAGTGGCCAGTTTCCTTCTCACGTTCCTTCCTGTGAACTTCAGCCACTGGCGGGGGATAAAGGGTATGGACAGGGCTTGTAAGTACTTGGTAACGGTTTCCAGGTTTGGGGTCAGGGTAGAGGGGAGGCAAATCTGTCAAAGAAAAATTAATAGCAACAAAAAAGATAGAAATCTCGTGTTTACAGAAAGCAAACACTTGTAGGTCCTCCTGTGTTATTTGGCTTCACTCTTTCCTTTGCTGGACTGTTTGGCTGGACCAGCGAGACAAGGGAGGAAGCTGAGGGGCCCACGACCAGTTGGGAGGACATAAATATTGATGAACACATCGGTTTCACATTAGTGTTTGATGAAATGTTTCATGGGCCTGGACCAGTTTCCCAGATTAAGAAAATCCCATCCACGCCCACACACACCACTCTTTGCTCTCCAAACTTTGGATTGAATCCCATAGACGTGGACGTAGATTGGCTTTGAAAATCAGCCTTTCCCTTTTATCTTCATGTCTCCCGCTACCCCCCTTTTGTCAAGGATGCCCACGGACTTCAGAAGCAATCTGAGTGCAGAGAAATGCAAGGGTTCGATCTGACTGAAATTCAAGGATAGTAAAATACACGGGTTTCTTATGTGAGCTCTTATCATCTGCACCTAATTATCAAAGTTCGGGATTACCATTTGGAGGGAATTGTTCAAAAACATCTGCTCTTCGAAATCTAAGCATTGCTAAAATGTCCCTCCTCCTCCAAAAAATTTTTAAGACATGCCTTAAAGGAAAACAGGACTTCTCCCTACCGAGTTGGGGGGATGGGAACGATTAGCACGGTCTGTCTCTAGCATGTCCTCACCAGCCATCCCCGACAGATCCTGGCAGTGGATCTGGGTGTTCAGCTGTTGAAACCTCTGGTGACAAATGCAAACTTCCAGGGAAAACCAAACTACATTCTCCTGATGGAAAAGACGTGTGGACCACTTGCTAGCATTCTCGATTTCTGACCCCCCCCCCCCAATACCATATAGAGAGGAAGTAGCAAATGGGACAGAGAAAGAGGAATCCAGGCACCTGAATGAGAGCTTGGAGATGAGCATGGTCAGCCCCAGGGAAACCAAATGGACACCAGTGGAAATGGTGGGCATGAGTCAAGCAAGCTAGCAAGCAGATCTCATGGTAGCAATGGTCAGGTCTAGAATAGGCATCGCTGCAAGAGAAAAAAAGCCAGGCACTCACTAGGCTACTGAAGGAATTCCCATCTCGGCTGGGAGCACTTTTTAAAAAAAGGTGAGAGTTGCCAGGGAAGCCAGGTCTCCTGTAGCCTGAATGAATGGGCCAACTCAGCCTGAATCAGTTAGATCACAAGAGGACCCTCCATCACGCATAGAAACAGGAAATCTTTACCAAAGCACAGAAAGGAAAATGTACCTTCTTCCAGCTTGGGGGGACTTGAGATTGGACCTTGGAATGCGTGGAACAGCCTCTTTTGGCAAGAATGCAATCTACTCCCCAAATTGACCTTTTTTTTAATGTTTTGGACAAAACAGACAAGTTTCTTCCAGAGGCCACCTATCAGAGGGGCTAAGAGGCTCCTGGAAATTGCCCACAAATGCAGGCACTGGGAAAAGCTTTTAGTGCCTAAGTGTGATGAGAGTTCAGAAGCCATGCCTGACGCCATACGTGACTGACAAGACTAAAACCAACTTTGGTCAACTCTGCACTCTCTTCTTTCCGTTAGCGCAATGCAGTCGCTGGTGGGATAGACCTAAGGAATTACTTTAAGGGGCGCCTGGGTGGCTCAGTCAGTTGAGCTTCTGACTCTTGGTTTCAGCTCAGGACATGATCTCAGGGTCGAAGGATCGAGTCCCACACTGGGATCTGCTCTCAGTGCAGAGTCTGCTTGGGATTCTCTCTCCCTGCCTCTGCCCCGCCCCCTTTCTATCTCAAATAAGCAAATAAAAAGAATTAATTTAAGAATAAGTATTAATTAGGGGCACCTGGGTGGCTCAGTGGGTTAAAGCCTCTGCCTTTGGCTGGGGTCATGATCCCAGGGTCCTGGGACCGAGCCCCACATTGGGCTCTCTGCTCAGCGGGGAGCCTGCTTCCTCCTGTCTCTCTTTGCCTACCTCTCTGCCTGCTTGTGATCTCTGTCTGTCAAATAAATAAAATCTTAAAAAAATAAGTATTAATTATTTAAACTATTAAATACCTAAACAGGCTGTAGATTTATTGAAACAATTGTCCTTTTTTTCCATTCGCAAAAAGAACAACAGAAAGCTGGGTAAACTATTGCGTTTTGTTTTGCTTTTTATAAGGAGGTGTTTTGAGTTGCTACTCTTAGCCCTTAAGGGTTGTGAACTGTCAAGAGAAATGAGCATTTCCTCCGTCAACTAACCCAAGACATCACTCAGTCCAGACTCAGCCCTTCCTTGGGCCCCCGGGGGTGGGCTGGGCTGCTGGGAGTGGGGGGCACGGAGCAGAGTCCACTCCACCGCACTCGGGCCCACGGCGATGTGCCATTGCCATTATCACACGAGGGAGACCTCCAACAACCAACAGTTTGCAATAAAGTACTTTTCAAACAGCACAGAAGAGTTTTACAACCGTCTTCATCTAGGCAGATGGCGTTACTACAGGACACCAAGCTCCCCTGTCCCCTGCCCCAGTCCAGCTTAGATTTTCTGATCCACTCAAGAAGTTGTTCCTTGACTGCTGTGGGACGGGTAGTCAAACCAGAGCGTGATGGTGGGCACAAGTCCATTCCTCCTCTCTGGAGAGCAGGTGCACACCAATGGAGAAACACCTCCTGATTTGCTCGCAGGGTCTATGACATCACACATCTCTACTGGCAAAAGTGGGCTTCCCGTTACAATCCAGTGGCTGCAACATCAGTCGTTTCAGTAAATGACTGTCACAAATTAAATGACCTATTCTTGTATGTAGCATTTGGGAGAAAAATTATCACTCACTCAAGAGTTGTGTTTTAGGATTTTTTTTTTTTGCCCATATTTCCATCCCTTGCTGGTTCTAGACTTAAAAGCTTAAAATAGAATTTCATCTCCTACCAATTTTTCCCATTTATGTTTGGAAAATATTGATTTTTTTTTAACTGGAGTATTAATGGACCTTGAAATTAACATGGCTTTTATTTCTTTGACCCCATCATCATTGATGATGCCACCATGTCTCCCCCCACTCAAAAAAAAAAGTCATTGGGCAGGGTCTGGTGTTCAGCATCTCAGCACCAGCATCACTCACACTCACGCCAGGGTCCTTCCTCCCCAAAAGAAATGATGCTGTTACAGAGGACTCTTTGGTTTAAGACAATAGAACTTAATCAGCCATAAGTCCGCATGACCTTCTCCAAAACAGCACTGGGTTGCAATCTACACTTGAGGGCATGGCCAGGACATCTGCATTTTTTAAAGAATGCCACAGGCCTTTCTGAAATGCACCCAGGTTTGCCACTACGATCCATGGAGCAATTTCATAGCACTTTTTAGAAACGCTTGACTCCCCTCACTACCACATAAGGCCCAGGGAATGGAATCGGTGCTGTGGCACCGCCTGGGCACGGTGGGGGTTAAGAGGAGCAGACATCCAGGACAGACAACGGACTAAGTAAGTAAAGTCACGGTGGGTCAAAGCTGCGGGAGGAGACAGAGTGACTGATCTACCACCCAGGCTGCAGAGGCCTTGGCTGGGAGATGGGAGGTCTGGGCTCTGGGGCAGGAGGGGAACCTCCAGCTCTTCTGGGCGGACTCGCCCACACCTCACCAGCCAGCCTGGAATGCGTGTCATTGGCAGAAGAGAGTTGGGCTATGTCTGAGTCCAGAGCCTTCCCAGTGGTGAGCAATGCCAATGCTGACGTGTCTGTGTTTGCATCCTCGAGCTCTGCGAGGACCTGCACGGTTCTCAGGCATGTCTGAGGAGGAATCCCTGTGGCTGGGACCCCCACGTAGCAGGCACCAGGAGGGTTGCTCCAACACAGCTGCAGGCAAGGGCCGGAGAGGCCAGCTTGAGCAGGGGCGGGGGTGGCCTGCTGCAGACGGCCGGGGCCGAGAAAGGCAAGCCAATGCGTCTGACTTGATTGGAGCAGGTTGGTCCACTGGGGACTCCTCAGGCTCTCAGGGACACCCAACCAACAATCAGGGCCCAAAGCTGAGGAGAAAGGGAAGAAAGAACGCGGAGCAGGGAGTAGGCAGCTTCTCGTGTCTAAACGGCCACATCCGCAGCATCAGACAGGCTGGATGGTTCTGCAGCCCGTGGGGGACCCGCGGTGGGGTCTGTAGCTTCTATTAATCGCAGAGATGTGGAGTTGTGGGGTCCCCTTTTCGAGGACAGCCCAAATCTAGGGAAATGCCTACCCAGAATGTAACAATTTCAAGGACAATTAAATCCAGAATGTGAGCCACCGTCCAGGACGCTTCCATCCTCTTGCGTTAGAGGCAGGGAGCCGGCGCCTGCTGGGGGCCCTCTGCAGACTCCCGTGTGCGGGCCTGCCAACTCCCGCCCAAGACGCCAGGGGGGGGCTGGCCCCACACACAGAGGGGTCGTTTCCCTTGGGTGACCTCAGCCACCCTGCAGCCCACACGGGGTGCCCAGTTTGACTCCTGCCCTGACTGGGTGGCGAAGGTCAGCTTCGCTGTCACACAGAGAGCAGCTAAGCGTCACGCAGCACCGTCACCGCTAACAGAGCCAAGAGGACCCAGACGTGGTTGCTGGTGGTGTTCGGACTCAAGCACGCTCCGCGAAAATCCATAATCCCATTTTATAGGAAAGGACCTGGAGGACTGCGATCTCAGTCCTGTGATCAGGAGCAAAGCTTGGAAACCTGGTGGCCTATCTGAATTCCAGTGACTGACTTGAACCCTCCCACACTTGCAGCCGTGGAGCAGGGTCTCTCCGCAGGTCTTGTCTATCAGAGTCAGGGGACAACCGTCTTCCCCAGAGAACACGCCGTCTACCTGGGGGTTGGGGGTGGGATTTGAGAAGACTCCATTGAAAGCATGGATGAGTCGTGAGCATTCCTGGCTTTGGGGGGTTCCCCCTCCTCCAGGCTCCATGTCAGCCATTGCCACGTGGGTTCCGCGGGGCCACTTCCCCCAGCTCCCCTCCCCACCCAGCACCACTACGCTCTGCTTCTTTGAAAACCACATCTTGGGTCACAGTGTCCCTAACCACCTGGACAATACTTCTATGGCTTGATGCTGGCCCAGCTCCCAGTTCCCACCTGACCTGCGAGGCTGCTGGGCCCGGCCCAGGAGTGACTGATTCATGATGGCCTGCGTCCAGCCTGCCCTAGCCATTCTGCATGGGCCTGTCTCCCAGGCACTCCACAAGGCCAGGCCAAGCTGTGGCATGCTCCCAGGAAATACTTGTAGACTTGGCCTTGGCCTGGCTTGGAAAGGGTCATCTCTCCTTCCTGAAGAGACTTGGGCTGGGGATTAGCCTCAGGTGGACACAGGCGTGCCCTTGTGTGTGTGCATGTGTGTATGCATGTGTGTGAAAGAGACCATGGCCGGAGGCCCCAGGGTGCGGCAGAGATCAGCCTCTGAAAGACACAGGGAAGGGACAGGGTGATAACCTGGGCCCGGTCCCTCAAAGCAGACCAGAATGAGACCCGAGGGAAGGTCTCTGCAGCTGGTTTCTGTACCAGAGCACCTTCTGAGGAAGAATGCCCCCAAGGAAATCCATCTGGAGTTCTACTGCTTCGGTGGGGCACCCCGGGGGAACAGCCAGCCCTGTCTGACCCAAGCCGGAGGGGCGGCAGGGCGGTGATGAAACAGCCCTCCAACAGTTCCCTGCCACGCCCCTGAGCACCCTGTCCTGGGCATGCACAGCTCTGCGCACTCTCTCGGAGTAGGCTCCTTCTCAGGGACGGCAAACACCCCGGACAGCCAGCGAGCGTGCAGTGCTGGTCAGCGGTTTCCAGAGGCCACAGGGAACGCTGGAGCCTGTAGCATTTTCCTGGGGAAGGGTACACCCCGAATCAAGACAGACACTTGAGTGCAGAGAAAAGCGTGCAGGGCTGTGACAGGGATGGAGAGTGGACATGCAGTTGAGTAGGTGCAGGGGACGATGTCATTCATGCTTTTGTGCAATAGGTCATCAGGACAGGGGCTCCCTTACAGGCTGAGGGGCTGAGGGCTCTGGAAGGCGCACCTGCTGTGAGCTGTGTGCTGGAGTCTGTGGGCCACTGCTAGACCCCGCTTTGAACTTGGGCTCCAGAATCTTGTGCAGGGGCTGGGGAGGTGGCATGGCTCAGCGATCACGATCGTTCACCTGAGAGGTTGCTGGACTTCTCGGCCACAGTTGTTAGATTTGCAAATGCCCTCTGGGACCCGTCTGGATGAAAGGTCTATAAACGTAATGTTCCGATTACGAGGGGAGTAATGGCTAATATTCCATTTGCTCCGTACCTGCTGACCTCAGACTCCTCGGGCCTCGGTCACCCCGTTAAGACCGGGACAGATGAGGGCGAGGTCTGCTGGGGCGGGCGCCATCGCCACACACAGACCGCAGTCCTTGAAGGGGGTGGGGTGAGGGACCCTGCGGGGAGCCCTCCACCACAGTCCCCCATCACTGCAAGCAACCCCACTTGCAGAGAGGTGCAGAGGACTGACCCGGGAGAGCTCAGCATGGCTGAGCAGATGCTCTGGAGCCTTGAGAAAGTCCTTGAATAACCAAAGCACCCTTCAGAAATTTAGAAATTGGCTAATTCCTAACACTAAAGTGATGTCCCCCATGGGCACAGGAGATCTTCCTTCCCACTTTGAGGTTTCCCAAGCTGGTGTTCTCACTAGAGCTGCAGCCAACTTTGCTATAGAAACAAATATGGCTCATGGAGTCCTTGATTGGGGCTTCCAGATCCTCCAAGAGCCACACACTCTTTGTTTATCCAGACAGGCCGGCCCAGGCCATGCCCGACCCCTGAGAATGGACTGGGGGCTTCCGGTCATGCTTCCCACCCACCTTCTGGGCCCTGATGCTGGCTCTGCAGGGAGGTCCACGTCGTCCATAATGGGAGAGGGCGAGCGGTGACAGTGGTTTCCCAGTCCATTTCCCCTTGCGAAGCCTGGGGAGAGCCCCGGTGTGTGAGTGAATGCTTTTCCAACTAAGCAGAAAATTTAGTAAGTTGCTGAATGTCCTTGACGACATAGCACTTGTATAAAATATGCATATCAGCAGAGATGTTTTCCCTAACAATACTCCGGGAAATTACATTAAATTCAAAATTACCCCCTGCTTTCCCGAGGCGCCCACAGAGCCGGGCGCCACCAGCAGCACTGAGTGGAAGCAAGACAGCAGCCTTGTTACCGCTGCCTTCGCGAGAGCCAGGATCAAACATTTTTTCACAGTTTTATGTGGATAGTTCCATGAAAATTGATCAGGTCTAAAAAGTCACAGTCCAAATGAAGCTAAGGTTAAAGATAATTTATACATGATATTCCTAATTTTATTCCGGGCTCTTTTATTACTATGTAGGCCTTTATGACTTTAAAGAAAATGTCAGTGGCAGCAAATGACATTGTACTGAATAATCTAGTTATGAGGGAAAAGACATTTAAAACCATTCCACAGCAGCCTTGCTGGGTTCTGCTGAACGCACACTTTTCCTCCGCACAGCAGTCCGAAACCATCTCCGTGGCCACTAAGTGGGACATCTGCAGGTGTCCCTGGACCCTGTCCCTGGACCGTTTGATTTCCCGATCCTTCCCACAGAGTTCTGGCAGAGGCCTCATTTTTCTCCATCAGAGGGAAACAGAAACTCCAAGTTGCCCTACGTCTGATTCCAAAGGCGGCCTGAGTCCTGCAGGAGACGGACAGACAGACGTGACCACGGGGGCAAGCCGAGCGTCAGAGCGGTCACCCCAGACAGCCCTACTGGCCTCTCGGGGACTCGGCTTAGCAGCCACGGGCGTCTACACCCACAGATGCTTGCAGAGGCTGCCAGGTTAACTCTGCCTGCTGGGCCTCTCTCTCTCCTCCCGTGGTTGTGGCTTCTCAACTGATTGACAAGAGAGCTTTGCCCTTGGCTGAGGGTCCCCGGGAGAGTCGGCAGAAGGGCCGTTTTCTGGAGACGTGAGAGGCAGGAGCCAAACACAGCGCAGTGCCCCGTGGCCCCTGCTCAGTCCCAGCCTGTGTGCGGGCTGCTGGCGGACCCTGCAGCCCCTCACTGCGGCCTGGAGCAGACACGACACGGGCACGGGGTCTCCACTCCCCGCCATTGGCTCTTCTGCAAATCACACGGACACTATCCCAAAGACAGAAGCACAATAACCCGTATGCCTCGGCCGCTGACCTCACACTGGGACCAATTTAATCCTCCAGCCCCCTTAGCAAGGGGACCCTGTTATCCCCATTTCACAGATGAGGAGCTGGAGGGTCTGAAGTCCCCAGGGCGCGGCTGTCTCACCCCAGGGCCACCTCTTCCTCTGTAAAATGACACAAATGGCCACCTCCTTGGGGCCCTGGCAGGAACAAGGGGACCCCCGTATGGGCTGGGTTCCAAGTGCTGTGGTCGCTGAATGGCACGAGCCGGCACGGCAACCTCCTCTGCCAACAGCAGGTCGGGCTTGGTCATCTGCGCGGTCCACCGTTGGGGGGCGAGGTGAGCGTCCTTAGACCTGTCCCTCTAGGGCGGTGTCCTTCCATCAGAGCTACTCTTGGGCCCCTGCCTGGCGGACAGGGCACAGAACTGTTAACCTCCACTCAGCACCCCTCCCCCGACCCCCACCAGACCCATGGCCGGGAGTTTTCCCCGGGATGACCAAAACCAGGGACACCTTCCGGGTGCGGGTAGAGTCCTCTCCAAAGCTGGAGAAGAGCAAGACTTTGGGGTGGGAGTGGCTCCCGGCACCTCCAGGACGGCCCTGCAGGTGCCCGGGTGTTTACGTGAAAGCTGGTCTCCAGTGAACGTGAACGCTACGTCGCTGGCTGAGCAGGAGCCCCAGGCCTCCTGATCTGAGCACTGTGGCCCCCGAGCGGGAAGTCAGGTTTCCTTAGGAAAACCACATACTGGATGTTAATTTCCTTTTCCTTGAAAAAGCGGAAGATCAATTAGAGGCAGAATGTGATTCTATCAGAGCTATTTTCCAGGATTTATTCTGTAAGCTTCCTCTCTCCAGTCCCCATCTGGCTCGGTCAGAAATGGGTTTTGCTTCATCAGAAATGTGCTGTGAGATGCCCCGTTAGATTATCGATCGCCTCCATGAGGCCGAATCCTCAACGTGCCCACAAACGCCGTGTGCTAGCAGAGACTCGGAATTTGGAGCCAAATAGAAAGAGAAGGAAATTAACTGATGCTTCGAAACCTGGCAGGAAATTTGAATTTAAATCCCTTTCTGGAGTAGGCCCCTTGGAGCCAGTTCTGAAAACTGCTCAGCCCCAGCTGGATTCTTCTTGAGTTCGGCTCCTGCCCTGCTCACTCTGGAGCACCTGCTCTGCCCTGGGTCCCTCCTCCCTGCATGTGCCTACACTGGGCCCCGGGCCACTGGGCTCCAGATCCTCTGCTGAGCCAAGAAGTGATAGGAGAGGGCTGGCTCTTCCTTCTACCCAGTCCTTGTCTGACAAAGAGGTTCCCCAAACCATCCTGGGAAGCAGGGTAAAACCAGAGACTCAAACAGGCGGCCTTTCCTCTATAAAGAAGTAAAGACGTGCTCAGCCTTTGTGGGCACGGTGGCTTCTCAGGGTCCATCATCCCGGGCCAATGTCAGTGAGTAGACGAGGGAATCTGGTTGGACTTTTCATCTCCAGAACAAGGAGCCTCCAACAAGGCTGGTGTCCCCTGCCTATGGGGCCTCCCTGCCCTGGGACCACAAGGTCCGTGACAGCCCTGGGCAACGGTCTTCTTCCCCTGGATCCCGCTAATGTAAGAGCATCCGAGCTCTAGAGAGGGAGCATGGCTTTACCGAGCAGTTCCAGCAACTTCACAGACAAGAGTTGAATTAGCCCAATAATACCTTTGTAAGGATAGGTTTCTTCCCATTTAACTCATGAGAAAACTGAGATTTGAGGAACGAATTTAGTAAGAAATCCAAGTGATATGGCTACCAAGTGTCAGAGGCAAGAGGAAGCCCTGGTCTGGGAACTTGGAGGATCCTACCCTTCCTGCCATGGCGTCATAGGTGCCGGTAGACAGAAATGCCCACGAAGGTGTAGACACCCTCCCCATCCTTCACAGCAGTGCCCAGAAGAGCCCTGCATCCCAGAAGTTAGGGAATGAACCTCTCTCCAGGGTCTAGGTCAAGATGCTCAACCAGAAAGCACTGAACTGAGATTGTGATCAATAACAGTGACTGGGCAGCAGCCTGGGGCAGCCTGGGGACAGCCTGGGGACAGCCTGGGCAGTGTCCCGGTGCCCGGATAGCCAGCCCCACCTGAGGACCCCAGAAGAAAGGCAGAAAGCAGCATGCTTTCCAGAGCTTTGGTCCTAAGTGAAGCTGTGTCCATCCTCTTCCCATTCAGGGAGATCTGGCATTATTTTACTTTCTGCGGAGAGGCGGACAGGGTCTGGGAATGGCCCATCTCGTCATCAAAGAGGCCTTCCATCTGTACCGGTTCGTTTCCGCCGAAAGAGCCAGGAAGATGTTTGGGCATTCCTCTTTCTATTGTTCAGAAGAAAGCTCTAAATCCAAAAACGGTAAGCTCTGAGGTAGTTCAGAACTTTCTTATGGAAATCGCATACGTCAAGAGAGAGGCGGCAGCCAGGACCCAGGCAGGCCCAAGCTCGCCAGCTCTCGGGAACCTGGAGCTGTGGCTGTTTCACAGTCGCCGAAGGGCCGTGTGTGCGCTGAAGTGCTGTAAGCATCTCGCGGGAAGACTGGCTCCCATGAGATCCTCAAACAGCCCTCACAGATCTTTGGGGAATCACAATGCTAGGACGACCCGTACGCCCGTCTGGCCAGCCCCTAGATACGCAGAGAAGGACACATGACACATAAAGGAGACGCAAAGTCTGGGCCAGCCTGCACTGCCCAGCAGCCTGGTCCGCCTCGGCCGGGAACAGAGCACCTCATGCCACGCTGGCATTGTGGACCAGGTACTGACATTTTGCAATGCACTGAGATAGTATCATTCTCTCTTTTTGAGGAAACTGAGGCTCCAAGAAGCCAAAGCCACACGGTAGGGAGTGGGGACAGCCATCCTCAGCCGAAGCGTGCATCTTCTGCCCCTGCCTCCAGCAGCTGGCAGTGCCCACGCAAACCACAGACCTAACAGATCCCGTCTCCGTTCCTTCTGTCCACGAACTTCCCTTCCGGACAACGGCATGATAATAGATGCTCAGGTCTTCCAGCTGGCTGTGACGCAGGATCCATACCTATGTGTACATGAGCAAATTCCAAATATTTGATGTGTGCACATAGAGGACAGAGGAGGAGGGATGCCAGTTGGCATCAAGAAATGAAACGGACAAGGACCATCTACCTGGTGAAGGAGTCAGCTTCTTCCATGGTGGAATTTGTCTAATTTTGTTTTCCCATCTACACGGCCATGGTGAAAACCTCTGGGCATATGCACAAGAATCAATCCACAACATTTTCAGCATCGGGCCCAAGGTCGGGTGACTTTGGCCGGCTGTCCCGTCTCCACTGGGTGACTTTGGCCGGCTCTCCCGTCTCCACTGCCCCGACTCCACCCCAAGCCCAGCCAGTGGTACCTCGCACTCCGCGGGGGCCGGCGGTGCTGATGTTAGACCTTTCCTGGGAGGGTCCCCTGTTTACCCTTTCCATGGACAGTGTCCCACGCACGGAAATCTTCAGGCAAAACAGAGAAGACCTCGCGTGTGAGCCTTGCTAATGTCACGCTCTGGTAAAGCTGCGAGAACGTGTTCTGAGCAGACTTCGGCTTTGCACAGCGCTCAGTGTTAATTCACTTAGGGACCGTGCCCCTTGGTGCGAGAGGTGCTGTCAGAGGAGGGATCAGTTGCAGAACCTGCGGCAACTTCCAGCACCTTCCTCCGGTAACGTGCTGCTCTCCACGGCGGGGGTGGGGGGGGGCATAATATGCAGTGTTCCCTAGCTTGTATGACAAGGGACCCTTCTCCCTGGGAACCCATGTGAGCAAGCTTGCAGGAGAATTTCAACCCACTCGTGAAAGAAAGCTGCCCCAAACTAGTTTCAGATGGGAGAAAGGAAGGACAAACACATCTTAGTAAGCGTTTACGGACCACCAAACGGGAAACCCCTATGAACCGTTAGCTAGTTATAGCCCAGAAGCAAATTAATAAAACGCGTATTTCTCTACAAATGGTAAGAATGAATAGCAACTGAGTGCATTATGCTCTCCGTCACTAGACCTGAGATGGCGCTGCCCAGGCCTCATGGTGGAGCGGTTGGAAGTCTGAGCAAACACTGCGTCTGAGATCTAGAATACCAATGTTACATTTCTTGAGTGAGATCAAGATCCTTTTTCTTAGGGGATGTGTGCTCAAGCCAGAGGTTGAAGTGACGTGATAACTCGCTTTGAGGGGTTCAGAAAGCACGTGTGTGTGTCCGCACACGAGGGGGCCAGACGGCGGACCAGGTGAAGGAGGTGCTGTGTGCTGCTCTTCGCGCTTTCAAGGTTTCCGTGGGCTTGAAGCTTTAAGATAAAAATCAGAGGAAGTTTGTGTGATTCAGAATCGGCTTCCGAAGGATCCACTGGTCCCAGGAGGAAGGCCCCCCGCCGGGAGCCGCAGTACATAGGCGTCCTGGGGGGTGGCCATGTGTCCTTGTCCCAGCCATGGCCAAATGTGCGGAGATGGCCACTTCCTGTCCCAATGACCTCTATCACAGCAGGAGTCCTCGGGGTGCTGGGGGACCCATCTGATAGCAGCTCTAACACAAAGGGGTACAGCGGCCTGGGGGTCCATACGGAGCCCAGACTTGGGTGGACGCCACTCACATTACAACCAAAGACAGAACTGTCTGATGTATTCCTGCGGCCACTCCAACTCCAAATCTTGTTTGAACATGTCCTCACAACATGCTCAGTGTGGGGTTAAATAAAAACAGAAACCCCTAAACTAACGCACGAACAGGCAAAAAACAAGCCCCGAGTCTAAGGCAGAAAGCACCACCCCGGTGTGTTGACCTTGGGGAGTCCTGTGCCTAGAACACCAAGTTCAAATGAGCAAGGCAGTCATTTAACTTCCCGCCCTGGCTCAAAATCCCAGATGAGACTGAACACATAGTAATGGAAGTGTTGGCCTGGGAAACAGAGGCTTTGGGAGCCTGGCTCAGGCCTGAGCACCCTGGGCTCCCATGTGCTCCCCAGGGAGAGTGGGTAGCCTCACCCTCCTCCCTTGGCCAGCACGTCTGGGTGATTGGCCCCAGCGAATACCCAGGACCACATCCACTGTATTCCTCGGTCTGGGCGTGGCAGCACGGTCGCACAGAGACCTTCTGCCTGTTTGTGGCGTTCCAGTGCGCCCCGAGTCCTCCCTGCCACCAGGCCATCTGGGTGCCCCCCTCCTTGCATTTTTCTCCTGTGGTTTCTCTCCTAGCCCTCCCTCTCCCCACTTAAGTTTCTCAACTTCCCTGAGCTTTCCCTCTTCTCTGCCACAGGTATATTTTAGATCAGGGAAGGCTCTTCCTTTGCACGCATCCTGCAATGACCCAAACACCACCAAACAGCAATGCGGCGGTGCAGCCAAGCAGGCCTGGGACAGCTCTGGGGAAAGCAGTGCCTTCGCTGGGCAGAGGGAAGGAAGGAGCTGTGCAAAATTCCCATGCCTCCAGTCCAGGGAGAAACCTCCGTCTCGTGTTCGAGGGGATCCGCCAGGACTGGCCACCTTGGACGAGACCTAACCTCCACCATGCCTCTCTGAGCCACGTCTGGTTTTCCTAGGGAAAACTACGATGTTTGTGCCTAGGGGACAGAAAGATTTGCCTGAGAAGCAGAAGGAAAGCAACTCTCCTCATCTTCAAGCTGGTTTGCATGTTGGAAGAATAAAAGCAAAGGAGACCACAATGTTGGGGTTTGGTTAGAAAATACAAAGGGGGCCCAGGTCCTCCTTGAGTAACCAGCCCTCGTGAAATCCAGCGAAGGAACTTTTTACCAACATAGGCATAATCAAATTCTCATACTTTTCTTAATTTCTACTTTCATGGGGAATCGCTATGTTCTTCTGATTTTGCATACGTCTCTTTCCCCCCACAATTTCATCAAAGATTTTCTTTTAGAAGGTGGAGGACTATTTCCCCTTATCCTTTAGGCTCATCCAGAAACCCTGATTGACTAATGAGGGAAGCAGCTTATGGTAAAACATCTCTATTCAATTCTCTTGGCTTTTTTAAGATTAAAAAAAGGAAGAAGAAACTTTCTCTCCCTCTAAATGCAAATCTTCCCTGCAACACTGTGCCTAATCTACTACAACTAATTAATCTGCGGGAGCTGATGAAATGTTACCTCCGCATTTTTTGTTCCTTGTATACAATTATTGTAACAGTGGTGAATAAATCAATATTCCCAATCCAACTGTAAAAAACAATCAAGAAAAGCAGTGCTTCTCAGGGAAAAAAAAAAAAAAAAGACCAAATAATATTTATTAACTCTGTCTCAATCCACAACAGAAGCGAACACCATCCAGGCATTTTCTGCAAGTGTAATAAGCAAACCCGGGTACATGATGAAGGTGGCACATGCCAATAATTTCACCGTTTTACACCGCAGAGTAATTGAAGGATTTAATGAGAAACAAACCAATAAAAATAAATAGACCATGTTAGAGGAGGAGAAACTGATCTGAAATGCAAGTTGCTCCATTGTGAGTTGAGGGTTTTTAGTTTGGTTTGGTTTGGTTTGGTTTGGTTTTTGTTTTTTGCTTTTTGTGTGGTTTGACCGAGGGAAAAATGGTATCAGGACAGCTAGTTCTTACCCACTTTTTCAAAGATAAAAGATAATATTGTGTTCCTCTCGATGAAAATCCTGGCCACAGTAACTCTGAGTGTTGAGCAAGGCTCGGGTTCCTCTGACTGCAGTCACGCTTCCCCCCCAAGGCGGGCCAGGGAAGCAGTGGCACCTGCTGCGAGGTGGCCTGGGAGCTTTGGTCCCGTCGGTGGGTGCCAGACGCCGGCGAGCCTGGCTCAGAGCGGCAGCCCGCTTGGGCGTCTTTAGGAAGCAAGCCCAGCCCCCACGCTGCCAGTGGCGACATTGTCAGGAGCAACGCATCCAGGGCACGGAAGCCCCCACTGAAACAAAGCGGGGTCTCCCAGTCGTGCGACCTGAGCGTCCACTCTGGGACAAACACACCGGAGTCTGACCCTCTGCCCACCTCTGGGCCTGGGGATTCAGAGAGGAGCAAGGCATGGTCCTTACCCAAAGAGATCATAGCCAAGATCAAGGGTAGGGATACATCCGCTCCGGGTGCTGATGAGGCTTGGCTCCCGAACTCAGGCGGCGGGAGGGCACACCTTGCAGAGTGGGGCAGGACATGCCCGCTGAGCAGGTGGTGCGGGCCCAGCTGGGAAGGACGCGCAGGAGAGGGCGGCGGGTGGCATTGCAGGCAAAGGGCCCGAGTCTGTAAGGGGCCAGAAGTATGAGCAAGCCGCTGGCAAGAGCAGTGACAGAGGGTGAGAAGGGAAACGAAGGAGAGGGTGAGAGAGTCGGCCAGGCCAGCGCAGGAAGGGCTCCTACCTGGACGATCTTACGGGATTCTGGGGTCCGTGGAAGGAGGATGTGCCTGGAACGTGGGCCCCCACGTACGTGTGCTCACAGGTGCGGCATGGCCAAGCGCTGCGCCCAGAGTGCTGGCCCCGTTCTGCCTTGACAAGAACGTCTGAGGCCGGCCTCCCTGGTCGGCCCCCTCTGTGCTCAGCCGCCGAGACCTGCTCAGCGCCGGTGCCCACTCCCAGAGCAGGAGCCGTCCTTGCCCACTCGAGAGTAGGAGGCTTGGGGGGGGGGGGGGGGTCACTCTTTAACCTCCCCCGGCTCTCAGCTGTCCACCCACTCCTTTATGTTTAGAAAAAATGCAAACCTTGGCTCTTTTTTTTTTTAACTCAAACCAAGAGAAGCTCCACAAAGTTTGCTCTACAAGACGCTGTTTTCAGCTTCTCGGTTTTGAGGCCCTCCCCCATATGCACAATGGAAAACACTCCATTGTAATAAGTTATTGCTGTGCGGGGGCTCTGGGAGCGAGGGAAACGCAGGGTTCAAAGCCGGGAGCCAAGAGGTCCTTCCCCAGACGTGTGAGGGCCCGAGCAGTGGGCAGACCACTGACCCTTTGATCACACCTTTGAAGAACTCTCTTGAAGAGTATTGATGGGATGAAGCATTTTATTTCCTGAGCAAGTTCAAGCGAGCTAGAGTTAGGCCTGGATGCCACAAACAAGGGAGCTTGCAGTTTTATTCGCGCAACCTGGTGAGCTGGGAGGATGAGGGCGCCCCATCCGGAAAGGAAGGGAACGGTCCGACCACTGGGCGGCTGAGCTCACGGCCCGGGCGGCATGTCCCTTGTTCCGGCACCTTCTCACTTCCTTAGAATTTGGAAAGATGCAAAGCTAGCCCTGCACAGATCTACCAAGAAGATTCCGAAAGGATCAGTTCTATGTCTTGCCCCTGCCTCGCCGTCTCAACAGGAGCCATACCACCGGCTCTGAAAGCCCAGTCCTGGGACGGAGCAGGACACACACGGGGCTGGCCGGACATGAAAACTGGATGAGCAAAGGCATTCCCCACAGGGGGCCGGCCCTCCTTCAACAACAACAGAGGAACAGGGGAAGAAGCAGAGAAAGAGGAGGAAGATGGGGGAGGAAGAGGAAAGAGTTCCTTCTGAGTCCAGCTCCCCCGGGAGAGGTGCGGGGTGGGAAGGGGCAGCACAGATCCTGGGCCAGGCCTGGCTGTCACCGCACACCCTGCCCAGTGGTGCCAGGACCCTCCGTGGCTGCAGCTCCAGCGACCGAGGGAAAGGGGTGGGCAGCGGAGGATCCCCAAACCCTGCCCAGCGCAGCTGGCCCTCCGGACGTGGGGGTGCGGACCCGCACTGAGTAATCAGAGAGGCGCACACGGGAGGGAGCGCTCTTTCCATTGTAAAGCGGTGCGGACATTACAGAGCAACAGTCCTGACTCTCATTTTACCCAGAGAAAGGAAAACAAAAACGCAGACCAGGAGCACTGACTTCCCTGAGCTCAGGCCACGCCGCTGAAAGGGGCAAAAATGGTGCCTTTCTGTCCTCAACCAGCCGCCCCCGGACCGCAGAGCTCAGTGTCAGGGACCAGGCCTTACCTGCTGCTCGCAGACTTGCCAATGTTTGCCGACCGACGGCCAGTGATTTAGAACCTAAGCTCTGGCCTCACCTCCCAGGCCCCCTTCCTGTGGGCCTTGGTTCCCCATCTGTAGAAGAAGAGAGTTGACAGGGAGGACCAGAGACTTGGACTTGACAGCTGAAAGGGCCACGGGATGCTGAGGGTCCCCCAGAGCCCGGTAATGATGCCAAGGTCAAGGCATCCCTTCTGCCACAGCCTCCTCCCAGAGGACCCGACGAACTCTAAACTGGCCGAGGCAGCCCCTCCAGGGCCTTCCAGAAAGGAGAGCAGTGCTGTAGCTGGGTCTGTTTCTCACCGGCCCAGGGCAGGTGGTCCCCCTGGTCCCCCGCAGAGAGCGTGTCAGCATGCACCCCAGGCAGGCCGACTGTCAGGGGGAGCAGCCTCCTCCCAGACATTGCCTTGGACCCAAGCCCCTCGAGGGCCAGGAGCCCCCCTTTCCCATTCATGTCAAGGGCACTAATGTGGCCTGGGCCACTCTTGCAGCATCTCCTGTAGGGCGAGAATCGGTAACAAAATAGGACAGTTGCTGTGGGTGCGGCCCACCTGCATTCCTGGTGCTCTCCCGACTGTGTCCCCGGACACGCCTGCGACCGCCCTGAGGCTGCTCCCCCACAGAGAGAGGACCAGGCTCAGGTCCTTTTCAGGACTGTTTCAGGAGTCGGAGAGGTAGTTGGACCCCAAGGCTATGTGCCTGCAAAAGCCCGCGACCCACCCACCGGCCACTACCCCTCCGTCTTCACAAGTGCAAGGGCACGGAGTTTGACTGAGCCCTTTGCAGCAGAGTCACGTACATACTGTGCTTGCTCGCTGGGAGACCACAGGTAGCTCAGGGAAAAGGAGCAGCAGATCATATCTGAGCTGGAGTAAGTGCGCAGAGCGTTGGAGCAGCAGGACCAACCGTCCAAGCTGGGAGCAATCCCGAGGGTCTTCATGAGGGAGGTGCTCCCTGGGTAGCTCACAGCCTGCCACTGCTCCGAGGATGCGGCGCACATTCAGAGGAAGCGGCAAGTCATGGGCTGCTGATCAAGTGGGTCTCTTCACTCAGAGTCAGCAGCCAGGACAGCTCCTGGGTGAGGACTCAACATCTGGCTTGAATCTCCACAGCGAACCCTGCCGCGCTTGACGGCTCAGGGCAAGACAGACGCATTCTGATCGCGGCCTCCACGGCAAGCGACCGAGAGGCCGAGGGGGACACCCGCCTTGGGGAATAAGCCTATGGAGGTGGCGGTGGCCATCCCCCTGCCCCCCCGGCCCCCACCTCAACCTCCACGCTGCAATCTGACAGCAGCTCGCCTCCCGCGGGTCCCCAGCAGCTGCGCCCGAGGGGGCCATGCTGCGGCTGCCCGGGGTTTGGAGCTCCTGAGGCAGGAGCTGAAGTCAGAGGAGGCGCCGGGTCCCCCACATCCCGGAGCTGTGAGCTCCACATCCCCCAGCAACCCCACATTTTTCCTAGAAACTTCGAGGCCAGTCCACCCTCCAAACATGAAGCACAACACAGAATTCCTCTCGACTTCCCTGCAGCCCCCCAGCATGAGATGAGGCTCGGGAGGTGAGTGGTTGCCTCGGGCTGGGCGGTGGGGCAGCCAAAGGCACCGCCAAAATGGGAGGAGGCCCTCCAGATGTGCCCCCACCCCCTAGGAGCCGACTGGGCCCTGGAGAAGAGGCAGGGGCTACGGGGGCCACCAGGGACCCTCCGGGGAGGCTTGGCCTCCACCACGAAACTCCTTGTGGCAACCTTTCCTTCCAAGTGTGGTGAAAACAGACCCTCTGGGACCCATTTACAGAGGGGGGTACCAGACCCCCCGTCACCCTGGTGCCCGGCACACAGCATCTCAGGGTTTGCAGGCTGTCTGTTTGCGCAGGGCTGGGCCCAGCTCGGGGAGCATCGCTATGCAAAGCTTGATAAGAGAATGAGTTGAAGCCAGCTCCCTGGCAAGGTTGGTTGGTGGCCCGGCGGCAGCTTTTAACAGCCCTGGCCCTGGCGAGCCACATCCAGCATGACCCCAGGCCTTGCCATGCTGCTGCACAAGTCCACCGAGGCCAGCAGGAGGAGGGCAGTGATAGCTCCAGCGGACATGCGGTGAAACCCTTCGGGAAGGAAGGAGCACGGCGCGCCCCCAGGGACATGCGCTTTCACAGACACCTGCACCATTGTGTAAGATCTATCGGGGGTAAACTTTCTAGGTCAGAAGATTCGTACTACGGTTGTCCAGAACTTCTGCTTTTCTGCACTGCACCAGAGTTGGGTTTTCTGTCTAACTACGCGCTCACCTTGTTCTCAGAACTTCTGCTTTTCTGCACTGCACCGGAGTTGGGTTTTCTGTCTAACTACACGCTCACCTTGTTCTCAGAACGTCTGCTTTTCTGCACTGCACCGGAGTTGGGTTTTCTGTCTAACTACGCGCTCACCTTGTTCTCATCGTCACGTGTCAACATCAGCTGAACAACGTATGTCACATTTGCCGGTGTGACTCCCACGGACAGGCACCCCCGTCTGACACCCGGCGTGACTGGTCTGCTAATGAAATGGGTTAAGGCTCTCTCCCGTGCTGGGCTTCAATAATAGAATCTAAATGAAAGTAATGTCCGAGTGCAATCCTAGTTTACATATTAGTTATTGTATAAAGGGAAAAAATGAGGGACCGCGGTAGGTTACATGCAATTAACATCAAGGCCCTTGCGCGGGTCTCATGGGAAGTGGATCAGCCTGGCTGGTTATTTCTCAGATTTTGATGGGAAGAAGGAAATGTTTCACTGCACACCTCGGCTGCAAGTGGCAAGGCTTTCTGGAAATGCAAGACATCAACCAGACCTCGGGACAGGATAGACACAAATTGAGCATTTGCTTTTGAACTGCTCCTCAAAAGCATGGTTCCAGGACCTGAACCCAGCACGTGGAGGATCAGGTGTACCAGGACCCACACAGAACCAACCCCAGAGGAGCACCCCTGAGCCTGGGGAAAGTGGAGGGCTGCCCAGGGGAGGTCCTTGGCTGGGGTGTGCAGAGGAGCTCCACGCCACAGGAATCCAGCTCAGCCTCGAAGAACGGGTATGACGGAGCCAGCAGCAGTCTGGTCCGTCACACTGAGCTCACCGTCACGCCTCACTCAGGCCCACGCGTGTGCACACGCACGCACACACAGGTGCACGTGCAGTGACCGTCAGCAGACCATTGGCAGATCTTTGGGGTTCGGGTGGGGCAGAGGAGGTGGAAACTCTGATGTGGCAGGGCAAGGAGGAAGCAGAAGATGGGCAAGGAATGCACGGAAGTTGGTTGCCCAAAAAAAAAAAGCAAGTGCAGAGGTGATGGGGAAAGCAAGATGCAAGAAGGATTTGCTTTTTTAGGCAGGAAGAGACTTAATGAGATGATCCCTGTGTCAGAAAGAAGGCCAGACCGAGGCCACGGTGCGTTTCTGACCCCAAGACCACGGAGCAGTGGGAAGGAATGGATGAGACGAAGAGAGAACCCAGAGAAGACGTCTTGTTTCACAGGTGAGAAGTTAAGTAGAGGTTCAACTGAAGCAAAGCTTCAAAGGCATGAGAGCCAACAGCAGTAACCTACAGTCACGGAAGACTGGAGCTCGCAGAGCATTTTCATCCACTTGATCTGATTTGGTCTTTTATGAAGAGCCTTAGAGAAAGAAGGATATCACCTTCACATTAGAGTTGAGAGGGAAAATCCGACTAGATGTCACGTTAAGCAGACTCGTTGTGTTCCTGACTTGATGGGTTGGGTTATCAGGTTTCTTTGGTCGCATCTGACAAAAGCCTATTTATCCAAAAGGGGAACATTCTGGCTCATGTTACTGGTCAGGAAAGGGATGTTGCTGAACCTTGGGGCAGCTGGAGTCAGCCACATCTCCCAGAACAGTTTTTTCTCCTTGTACGCCATCTCTGTCCCACCCACTTATTTGGGCGCGGGGGTACAGCTGCTACAAGCTCTGTGTTACTTTCCCTGCAACTTGATGATGAATAAAAAGAGACACCCCTCATGCTGAAGCTATCAGAAAAGTCATGGGGAAGTTCTCACTTGGGGCCATGTGTCCATTTCATTTGTTCAGTCAATAAGTCAATTCACCCATTCATTCAAACATTGATTGAGCTCCCCCAGCATAGTAGACATATTCTAGGTAGTAGGAACATAGGCGGGAAGAAGACAGAAAAGTTCTCTGTTCTGAAGGAGCTTCCTCTAGAGGACCCATGATTTAGAAGCAACAACGAAACTCCAAGGCACAAGCATCCATGAATCTGCGAGTAGACCAGCCCCCACGGTCCAGGAAGGAGACGGCCGTTCCCACCTTCAAAGCAAAAGACTGGAATGTGTGTGGTAGGTTGCGGGTGGAGGGAACACATATGGGGACCATTTCCCCAAAAGGACTTGGGATTTAATATTATGACTAAAAGAAAGAAGTGCTGCTGGGCATATGAAATAAAAATACAGAATTATGTAAAATTTTTGTTGAATAGTTTTTTACTCTTCAAAAGTGAATATGTAAGAGATGAGAAATTGAGAAGGCTTTGCTCTTCTGAATTATTAGTTGGAAATATTCTTCCATACCAAGATATTTATTATGAATATTTGGAAATAGGTCTCCAACGAGAACCGGGTCTGCAGGACTGAGCCCGTCTCTGCCTCGTGGAGCGCCCCATACAGGCATTCACATAGATCTCCCCGATAACTCACCCTACAGAGGACTGCAGGTTACCATTCATGTGCTCTCATAGCTGAAGCATTTGGCACAGCCCTGGGCACGTAGAAGGCGCTCAATATCCATCCAATCAGATGTGTATTCTAATATACTCTATTTTACCAAAATCTGGTGCATGAAACCATAGTCAAATATGGTCATATATGAAAAAGTCTTGAGAGTGGTCTGTAAGGTTCTATTCGTCTAACAATCTTTCCTTTTAGCACAGATAACCAGACTCCCAATTCAAAGGCACGTCCAGTTCTTGGAAGCACAATGTATTTCGAGGGTCATCACAAAAACACATGCGGTGCACAAAGAAGGCCTCTGTTGAAAAGACAGCACAGACTCTGAGCCAACCGGATTCCACCTCTCTCCGCACGTCATTTGACAGGTTGCCAGGCATTCTCGTTGCAATTCAACCTACTGTACCACTCATATTCTTCATCTTAACCCTTAATTGTATCTGTGAACCTTTTATGGTCAAAGCTGTACCCCACCACAGAACAGCAGCTCAACCAGAATTAGCCTCGAGTGTTCAGAACTAATGGGAGCAGTGACCCAACTGACTGTCAGCTGCCAGAGGTCTGGGATATAGGAATTTGCAGTTAGACAAGCAATGTAGGTCATCACCACTGAGATATCTCGAATCCATTCTTTCAAGCTTAATATGTTGTCTAACATGTTTGTACAGAAGAGTTCCTCTCCTTCTGTCATATTTTAAAATTTCAGATACCAACAGATTCTCAGAAAGAGCAATGATGTCTACGGCATCACAGGGAACAAAGCAAGGTCATTAGGAATAAAGACAGATGTAGACAATGGATCACAACCAAAAAAGAATGAAGGGCAAAAATGCACGCATCTGGCAGCCAACAGGGGCAGGCATCCCTGGCTTTAAAAAGCAATGTCAGGTCTGGCAAGGTGAACTCAGGTCCCTGTACAGTGGATATGGCTGACGGCCATGCCAGAGAGATGGAGCACGTAACATAATTTGAGCCCAGTAAGAATAACCCAATGGAGAAGCTATGTGTTGGCCATCAAATGATGGTCTGTTCCTATCACCAGACAACAGGCTTCTCTGCATCCAAGCTCCAAGCCCTTTAGTTTCAAGATCCTCAGTAACCCCTCCTACCCCACCCTGGCCCTGGGTTAAGCAGTGTTAGTTTGTTAACAAGCACTTCATTCTTTCTTCTCTAGGGAAACACTCCCCTAAAAGCAGAGGCGGGCACTTCTCCACTGAGTATCTCATGGGCAGAAATGTTTTCACTTCTTTTGGGGCTCTTTTTTCCCTTCTTCCTTCTCCTAACTGACTTGCTCTGACATGACACCATCTCCCACCCTTTCAAGGACACCTGGAGACAAGGCCACTGGAGTCGGGGACAAGGGTGATAGAGGGGACCAACAAGAGAATAAGACTTCTTGGTCAAGAACCATTTTCCTCTACTAGAGGACAATGTTCAAGCCAAGTCCCTTCATTAGGATGCTGCAGAACACTGGGTACCCTCAAAGGGGAGCACATTCTTGGATAGGTATTTCAACCCAAGGGTGTTTGATGATGTCACAGAGGCATGAAGGCCAGTCTCATAAAGACTTAAGGTGAATTTTGTGATCTGCCATGAGGTTGTGTTACTCACATCTGATTTTCCAGCACATTTCCTTAGACCTCTACCTCCTAACTCCTCATGAGCCTTATCTCATTTTGTCTGAATTTCATGCTGAAGAGAGATGATGAGTTGATGGCCTGACACCAACCCAAGCTGTCATACCAACTCTACTCCACAAGGCAAGTGTGACCACAATTGCCAGCCACTCCTGTCCTCCCTTCCACAATCTGCAGAGATACATTGTCATTCCAAGGTCCTCTACCTTTGGGTTCTTTTTTGTCCAGAGTCTCAAGTCACCTCTAGGAATGTCTCACAGTTCCTTTGTGGTTTACTTGGTTGATAGCTGTATTAGAAACATGAAATTATTGAAATAAATGTGTTTTTCTAAACCAATTGTCCTTAGAATTCCATTTACTTGGCATCTGATCTTATTTCATCTTATTTCCTGATATCTTTATTTCCACTTATTTGGCTATATTTATTTTTATTTTTAAATTTTTAGGGACTCATGGAATCATTATTCTATGATATTTTAAGACACAATCACATTATCAGTGTTAAAAACAAATTTTGCACTATTTTCCTAGGTAACTCAAAGAGTGGGGTTCTTTTAGTGTGACTCTAGACTTAATCATTCCTCATGGCTAGTATTGATTGGCTTAGGCATAATTAATTCCACTAACATAAAGTCTCTATATTTTTGTTGCTGAAAGGGCAAATTCAAAGTTATCAACTAATTTAAGGCACAAAATTTTGTGCATATTTGTTTTCATTATGTAATTCAAAGACAACAAGGATGTGCAACTTTTGAAAGACTTTAAGCCAGTTATTAAAACTTCGTCCACTGAGTAGATATCCTAAACTCTCCCATCAAGCCTCACAGTTCAGGATGTGCAAATCTCTAAGATTTTCATTGTCTTACAAAACTATTATCTCAAAAAGATTCCCAAAAAAATAAAAATCAAGACCATACCCCTCAAGTGACAAAAGACTGTGTAGCAACTGTTGCCACCATGGCCGGGAAGAAATCATACTCAGTGCCTTGACAATGTGCCCAGTTATCAATCACCTGACAAAGCAGATCTGACAGAATGCAGAGAGGCACCTGAAACCATTCATTGACTCCCAACGACAAACCCGTTCTGCATATTGCATTTCTGTTAATCAACTGAACCTCCATGGTGATTCACACAACAAGGTTTGATCTCAGAGGAGGTGCAGGAAGGGAAGTGTGAAGCAGACAGATGAAGGGCTGACATGACCCAACATGAAGCAGTGAGCCTCCAGCCTCCTGACACAATCAGCTCTGCTGGAAGCAGGGACCATCTTCCTCCCCATCCGGTGTAGATACATCCCTGTTTCCCTTTTGTGTGATCGAAACAGGAGGAAATAAAAGTTGCCAATCTGAAGTGAAAACTTGAAAATTCTTAGGAGAGAAAGAGACTCCTTCCCTCTCTCTGGGTTATTCAACTGGATCAATTCACAGTTGGTGGTTTCCCAAGATTACAGACACCAGTAAAATGACCTCAGAACATGAAGGGATAAGAAATAAGAATAGAGCATGAGGCTTCAGTCAGGGACAGAAGACCCAGGGCACAGGACAAATAACTGAAGCTCAAGTTACGTGGGCTAGCTTAAACCTTCTTAGGAAAAGATGAAGATGTCCCTTTCTTCATACCCTACATGATAGGTGTCAGGCAGGAAATAGGCTGGGCCTGAAAGCCTCAGACACAGATCCAGGAGAAGCTGTATTCTTTGTCAGAAACTGAATCACAAGGTGAGCTACATACTGAACCCATTTTTCTCCCAGAAGAGTCCTAATTCTCAGGTTGAGATGACTATGAACCACAAAGAGTAGGATCTTCCCTATTCTCCCAACCTGGGTTCTGCACATAAGCACTGAGCTCCAGTCTCCCAGGCTCAAGCTCTTGCTCAGTTCTGACACTAACCATTATTGTTTTGGAGATTTAAAGCATTAGGTCTCCAATTTAGTTTGCCAGACAGATTCTTCCCCAATAAACACACAGTTTTATGATGGTATCTTGCATTTGCTTTCATTCATAATCACAGATCAGCAACGCCAAATATGTTGTCTAAATAAGAAGAAAATAAAGAGTAAGAATTGGGAGCTTTCAATTCAGAGTAGCAGCACATGCATTTTTCTTCCAATCTAAGAGGCAGTTCAAAATGCTTATTAATGCCCAAAAGTGAAAAGACATTTGGGGAGGCCATCAGCAAATAAGAAATTTCAGGAGATTTATGGAAGACAAAAAACAACAACAACAACAAAAAAAAAAACCACAGGTCAAGTGATGGCTGGGAAAGATGGCTGGGAAAGCTCAGAAAATACCTGAAGAGTAAATCAGCTATAAAGGGACCAATGTCCCAGCAGAGCACTGTGACAGCATAGATGGTAAAAGGCATGGGTGGCCCTGGGGACTAAAAAACAAAAGGATTAATTTTCAGACAAACACCAACCCCTAAGAGCAGAACTAGCTGCCAGGCCTATATGTACTAACACCTGAGGAGTGTCTCTAAAGAATGAAATGAACAGTCTGAGGAGAATTAGACAATCGTGCAGATATTAGTGACCCCAAGTAAGCCCTTAAAATTCTGGCCTGGATTCTTCCAATGAATAGCTGACCTTTCAGCAAATTAATATAAAACAAGATTGCCAGTCAACAAACAATCAGCTTCTGGTCAACTTTGCTATATCCCACTCTAAAATAAGCTAGGATAACCCAGGATTTCTAGACAGACAATTCTGCAATTGAATATAATCAAGATAATCAGCAGAGGAAATCCCATAATGCAATGCAAAGAATAAATAAGATACACAGCAACCATGATTCTAAAGAAAGCATATGTGTTTTCAGTAGAATAAGAGAAGTCAGGTATACATATTAATCAATATTCTCTGAGGGATAGAAGGTCTTGCATTCACAAGACAAGGACAGAGTAGAATGAAAACAGAACAAGAAGGATTGCTAGAAAGTTAATAAAAATAATATATTTACTAATTTTTAAAGCAATAGACTAGAATATAAAATTGAGAATCTCTTGCCAGAAAAAGAAAAATTTGACAGAGAATATGGTAAGTCAAGAGTGAGGAATAATATAAAATTAGTTTAATTTCCAACTAATAACCATTGCAAGAAGAAATTACATAGAAAACAAAGGAAAGGAACAAAAAAGACAGCTCTCTAGAACTGAAGAATATACATCATAAGATTAAAAGTATGTCAAGCACAATCATTTTTATAAGTTACAAAAACCATCATCATGATATTAGACACTTACTTAAAAAGTATTAACTGCTATCAGAGAAAAAAAAATGCAGGTTGCTGACAAAGGAAAAGGAACCTTATTTATACCACACTTCTCATCAGCGACATTGCTTTCTGGAAGTTAATGGAAGAATGTCTTCAAAGTTCTGAGGTTCTACTTTAAATCTTCATTTCAGTTCTATACCCAGTCAAACTATCACTCAAATATGAAGGCAGAATAAGAGACAAGTAAGAATATGGAAGGTTAGCTCACAAACAAATTTCTAGGGAGATATTTGACAATGTAACAAAGAAATAAAACAAGTAGAGAGACCACAAATCAACAGATTGATCCAGGAGAGCATAAAGTTAAATCCAAAAATGACAGCTTCACCATGGTTTAGAGATCAGAATAGTACAGCTTAGAACTGAAGAGTAGAAAACTTTGGGAGGAAGTCTACATATCACACACACACACAATATGGGTGAGATGATGTGATTGAGAGCTTGGATAAAAGTTGAGAATTTATCAAAGGTAAAAGAGGAGAATCAATTTTAATTTAGTGTCAGGAACATTTTATTTTACACGGCTACTCAGGGCCAATTGGACATTCAGGAAAGCAAATGTAATTTTATCAGAGCACTTATCTCTGCAGTGAACATTATTTCCAGAATCATAGCAATGTAAATGGTATTCATTGGTTCTGAAATCTTGGAATCCACATTTAGACAAAATTCATCGAAGACTAACGGAATCCATATCAGAATGTAAAAGCTATAACCTTGCTAACACAAAAAGAAGGACAGCTGCCAGGACTGAGAAGTGGGAGGACAGAGAGGCAGAGGAACAGGTGTGGGGCAGAGGAGAGAGGGAGTGGGGTCTCCAGAAGTGCTTTCAGTGGAAAAATAAAGATGATTATGCTGCTTGGTTTTTCAAAAACGCACCAGTTGGGAAACTTAAAACAGTGAGTTAACCCAACAGCAAAGAGAAGAAGGGTTGGAGAACATGTGATGTAACTAAGTATTCTTCGTTCATAGCAGTTACTTTATAAGCAAAACCGAAGGATGATGAATCCAGATACAAACTAAGTGTATGCAGCTGGTAGCTACGAAGCAAACACAACATTCACAGAAAGCTAAGAGTGATTGCCCATGGAAGACGGAGCTGGGGATGAGAGGGAATGTAGCAGGGGAACTTCTGTTCATTAGGAACCTCTCTGGACTGTTTTATTTCGTTAGTCCCTGTTCCATTAGCAATACTTTTTCCAAAGAGAGCTTAGAAGTTCTCTCTACAAAGACAAGGAGGGTTGCAATATATAAAAGCAAATAAATTCTAGCTTTAAAGGTCCCATTTTAATGATGTATCCAAACCCAAACTTTGAATAATTGGCTGCATACTTTCTCATCCCATCAAATTCCATATAGTCTTTGCTTCCTTTTAACGAAAAGGATGACTGGGAGCAGTGCTTCTGAACTAGAAGCAACTAAATTGATATAAAAAAGGAATAGATCGATCCCCATCCCCAGACCAAGTGAGCAAGACTCTGGGAGGAGGACCTAGGGAATTTGTCACCATCCCAGGTGATTCTCACTGACCTACAACATGGCCATGCCACTTTGAACAGTTTAGGGGCACAGGTAGGCGAGGTTGTGGTAACAAACAGGGCCAGAACGTATTATGGTTCAAGCACAATACACAGTACATCCCATCCAGATCCCAGTGAGGAGCAGGTATCCCCCAGCTGGCAGCTCTCCTCCACGTGGTGACTGAAGGATATGGTTTCCTCCATCTCGTGTCCTTGCACTGGAAGGCAGGAGTGGCTTTGGCATGGAAGTTGTACCTATCCGTCAGCTCAGACTCGACCAGGTAGAACCCAGCTGCCTCCACCTACAGCAGACGTAGCGACATGAAATATACGTCCAGGAAGAAGAAACTGTTTTTTTGGTATTTGGCCCATAGCCTCCATCTAGGTCCATACCACAGGCCATGGAAAACTTCTCTTCCATTTAGCCAAGATGACCCTAAATGTTAACAACTTGTAGAACAAGGACTTGTTATACCCCGAAAGGAAGGCCTGTCTGAACACAGACACAGGGACAGGTCTCGCAAAGTTTCTGTCTTAGAATGCAGGCCAAACTTGCATTCCCTTGCTGGATACCTGCTTGGGCTTTTCTTCATCCTTACGTTGCCATCAATCAGACTGTTGATCTCAACACTCAGCTGTGTGTGGCCTTAGGAGAACACGGTCCCCGCCACAGCAATTCTTGAAACAACATCCCTAACAACACAGGGCCCCGAATAAAGAGGGAGCAGGCCATTTCCAAATGGGACGGCTCCCAGATGTTCTTCACACAGTGATCCAATGACAGGAGTCACACGACCCACCTGTGCCCGCACTGGCATGCACGCCCATAGACAGTTTGGAAACCCCATGTTAGAAACAAATAAAGACGAGAAACCTTGACCTTTGTACATCCCTTTATTTCAAATGGGTTTGATGGAAAATGGAAAAGGTCGGTATTTTGATATTTAGTGTCAAAGTGACAACCTACAAATTTTGTACATCTACCTTTCAATGACACTTAATTTACTGACATTTAGGATAAATATTTTTACTAGTTCCTGGTGTGAATATTTTCCAAATATTAGTTGAAGCTTTCTTAAAGTTCATCGATCACAAGGGATTTTTTTAAGACTCTTTCTACCTATAGCTGGCCTGAAAACAAATCCTTTCTTCATTCCAAACACACAGAATGACATATTCAATGTACAGTGTTCATCAGTTTAACAACAGCAACAACAACAACAGCTGAAACGGCCCCCACACACACAGCATGGAATGTATGTGAGACCTACATACTGGTTAGATATTTATGAATTAAAGAGAGAACAATGAGGTAAAAAGAGGCAAGTCTCCTCATAAGGCAAGACCCACTCTGGTAAAAAGGGATTTTCCCAACCTACTTCTCCTTCATAAAACGTGTCCTCTTCTAAAACGACGTTCCATAGCTGGGAGATGGGAGGGTTCACCGAGAAGAAAGACGGAAGAGCGATACCAGGGTTTTGCGTCCTTTACTCAAATTTATGATTCTTCTTGGGCCTGGGAGGCCTGGCTTTGCTCCTTAGAGCTTGAAAGGGGGTCACCGTGGAGTCAGGAGAGCCCCACCCTAGGGGCACCCTCTCCCCACACCGCTGGCCCCAGTCACTCTTTCTTTGCCGGGTTTCAGGAGCCCCATGACTTGGTCTCCTGTCCAACACCTTGGATCTGAGACATTAGCCGAAAGTAATAGGTTAATAGGGCTGACAAGTCTCCCCCTGACTGCCCCAGATCTGGGAGGGCTCGTACTTTGGCCAGTGATTGCTGAAGACAGGCCTTGGGCAGCCTCTTCTTGGAAGCCCCCGCCCGGTGAAAGGCTGGAGATGAAGCCACGTGGAGGGACAGAGGTCCAGGTGTCCGAGACTTCAGCCACAGGAAGAGGCTGTCCCGGACTAGGCAGTCCCCACCGCCCCGCTAACTGACTGTGATTGCATAAACGAGTCCTGCTCACACCACGTGGGGCAGAGGTGAACATTCCAGCTGAACCCCTCAGAGAGTCAACCCCAGGCCCTGAACTGATAGCCGGTCACCTCGACACACCGCTGCTCCCCAGGGCTGGGTTGAAGGGCTCTGGGTACTGTCGGGGAAGCTCAGGAGCCGCAGTGTCTGGGCCCCCTGTGGACCGGCGCAGACCTCAACCCTGGATGCGGTGCCCCACCCTGCAGCCATCTGGGGCCGTGACCGCGGCAGTGAGCAGGGCAGGGCTGGACTCAGGCCGCAGGGACTTTGGACGCAGCTCCTTGAAGGGTGGTGGGCAGGCCAGGCTGGGCCATCTGGGAGGCTGGAGTCTTCCAGTTCAGGAGCCGACAAAGTCCTGAGACGGCTGGAGCGCCAAACTTCATGGGCTCTTTCCTCTGCCCGCACCTGTGTGGGGCTCCGGGACCTCCCGCCAAGGGCAGGGTGAGTGCCTGCCCAGAGATCCGTCCAGTCCCAAGGCTCGCCCTCACCTGTGTGTCACAAACCTGCATATCTCCGGACGTGGTCCCCACCCCCAGTCCAGTGCACCAAGGAACAAGGACAAGGACGGCTACTGGAAGGAATCAGGTGTATTATAATTGGGATTAGTGTTATAATTAGCATAAATTATAATATAAATGCATATTGATGTGACAGTGTTTATTTATAAGGTGTATGGTACAGATGTAATCGACCGGTTTTATGGTCGACGTTACTCTGTTTGACCACCTTCCAAGGCTTCTTTTTTGGGTCTACAGACACTCTGCTCACCATAAGTCTTGCTGGGCAGTCTCCCAAGAGAGCAGCCGCCTAAAGGCCGTACATCCCCCCACCCCCGGGGCCTTTTCGGGATGTCTTTCTAGACCATAGACATTTCTCTCTCCATGAGTCCAGCCTCCTCCTCATGCCCATGCCCCCTTCATCCTAAACATGACTCCTGTTGGCGCATTCCCTCTTCTCACGCCTGCTGTCTCTCTCTGCCCTGGGAGAGAGGAGAGGCTGCCTCCCCTCGCGCACTGGCCTCTGCCTCTTTGACCTGCACCCATGGAAGCGCACTTTCTGAAGAACGTGGAACAGACTCATAGTTGGTAAAAAAGATACCCTACGTTAATGGCCCTTTCATTATATATTATTGCATTGCTATGGTCTGAATGTTTGTCCCCCCGACCAGAAAAATTCACATGTTGAAATCTCAGCCGCCAGAGATGATGGTGTTTGAGAGCTGCTTAGGTCACGAGGGTGGAATCCTCATGAGCGGGATTAATGCTCTCAAAATAGAGACCTCACAGAGCCCCCTCGCCCCTTCCATCATGCGAGACCTCATTGGGAAGGCACCCGCCGTGAGCCTGGCGAAGGGTCTTCCCCAGGGCCCGACGGTCCTGGCACCCCGATCCCGGACATCCGGCCTGCAGACTGAGCCACAAAGGCCTGTTGTTTATGAGTTACGTGGTCTGTGGTGTGTTATTTTGGCAGCAAACGGACGAAGACGCACCTTCACTATAATGCCAGTGAGCTGGGGCTGTGACTGAGAAGCGTTTTGGGGAGGGAAGCCTTATTCTTCGTCTCCATCGCAGGAAGACCGTGCAAAACAAGAGCACAGGGCACTCTGCCTGCAGAGGGGAAGCTGGAGGCCGCTGAAGAACTGAACCGCCGGCGGAGAACTAGTTCGAACCCCATCCCCGATCTTACCAGTCCCCTCTCCGCTCCTTACTCGGGAACCCTATCATCTCCACGCTGAGAGGAGACATTGACCCACCGGGAAAGTTGTTTCAAAGATAAAATGAGAACATAAATTTAATCAACCAGCTCTATACAAATGTAATTAAATAGAGAAGGAAGGCTCTCCGTGGGCATAAATACAGAGGCGTTTGTTAATTGTTGCCCTGAGTACTTGGTTTGGTGGTGTTTGTGTGTGTCTTTGTTTTACTGTGGCTTTTTTTTTTTTTTTTAAAGATTCAACCTGGAAGCAAGATGCTGACCTGATATGGACCAGGGGGGACTCAGGAAGACTGCACATGGAAAATTTAATTCTTCTGCAGAGGCAGAGGGGAGGTGTTTCTGGCAGGATTTGGTTAACTCCAAGTGTGGGACCCCAACTGTGCCTCAAGCACAGATACAGATTTTCATGGGGCCTAAACCTGAGAAATCTGGGAGAATGAACGCATCCTTCCTCTCTGTGCGCCTCTTAGCATCAGCTGTCCTCCATTTGGGTCCATCCTCGGAGGAGACCGTACCTGCATGCCACATGTCTCTCAAGCAAGGTCCCAAAGAAATGGGTGGGACCTGTTTTGCTATGACCTTCATCCAACCTCGGACAGAACACCAACCAGGAGGGCCTGGGACCCAGGCAGGCAAGTCCAGACTTGCATCCCTGGGGGTAGTGGGAGGTGAGGCCTAACAGATTAGCCGGCCTGCGAGGGAAGGTGGGTCATGGGCATTAAAGCCCCTTCAGAATCACTGGACGCTGGGAAAACCTGCCTAGCATCCACTCTCGGGGTTGTCTGTCTTCCATGACCGGTGAGCACACGAGTTTCACCGTCATTTGTGAAAAGGAGCCAGGGGGATACGTAAGGTTTTCAGCCAGGTGACTTGTCATTTAGCATATTCTCATGCTAAGGCATAAGGAGAGCCACGGAAGCTTCTGGAAAAAACTCTGTGTCTGGTCAAGGCTAGCAAAACCTGGGAGAAGGGCCTTCCTGTCCCCTCTGGTCAGATGCAGATGGACATCGGTCAGACCCTCGGTCATGGGAAGGCTCCCTCCGCTTCCTGCCCCGCCATGCCCATCCCACCACAAGTCCTGCCACAGACGGTAGAATGTGGGGTGCAGACCCCGTCAGATGTAGGACACCAGCCTTCTTGGGCAAAGCAACCCCACGAGGGGGACATGGCAAGTTCTGGTCCAGCCCTGACCCAGGGACTGTCCCTTCCTTGAAATGAGAGCCTCTGTCTCAGCGGCTCATCTTATGGGCATTGCCTGAAAGGTTTTCCCCTCCTGGCCCTGCCGCCTGGCCACGTCCCCCAGTGTGATCCCACCTTAGGGGAGGCCCTTCCAGGGGCCGAGAGGGTGACTCAAGTCTTGTGTCTTTTTGCTTCTACATTTCAGGGGGGAGAAATAAATTCTCTCTTTTGAAACTGAAAATTTTTATTTCCACTTTATTTAATTTATTTATTTATTATTCTACTTTATTTATTTTATTTCCAATTTATTTCCACTGAAAATAAAACAAAATGATAAGTATCTGAATTGCATTTTTTAAAAGATTTTATTTATTTATTTGAGCGAGAGAGTAGAGTGAGAGAGCGTGAGTGGGGAAGAGGGGCAGAGGGAAAGAGAAGCAGGCTTCCAGCCAGGCAGGGAGCCGGATGTGGGGCATGGTCCCAGGACCCTGGGATCACAACCCGGGCCTAAGGCAGACGCTTAACCGACTGAGCCACCCAGGCGCCGCTGAAGGGAGTTTTTATGACCATTTTCTGTGTTCATTGTCACCAACACGTAACACCTGCTGCTAAGTAATGCTTGATTTTGACCTAAAATTCTTCACTCAAAATATGAAAGTCGATTACAAGCCGTATAGCAAACACAGGATGCCACTGACGCCCCCAAGCCACCGTCGTGGTAGAAAGACAGGGCTGCATCCGGGGGCCCTGGAAGCAGAGAGACCCCCATCCCGGCCCCAGGGTCTTGGTGGGGCTGCCCCAGAGGTGTGGCACAGGATGGCCGAGGGCTCGCCCGTGGCCAAGCGGCATCTTGTAATTCCATTAGGGTGTTAGACTCAAATGCAGAATTAGCTGTTGCTACGCAGAATTATGTTAAACACGGGCCAGACTGAAAATCAATATTCTGCTTAAGTAACTGGCCCTCCAGTAATTTAATGAAGGTAAATTGCATTACGCCAAGGCAAGGTGGAGGGGGCCTTCTGTCTCAACCCTTCCATTACACGGGGCTATACAGCTGTGAGCCTAAAGAGAAATTAAACACATACTCATTTTTTCTCCCTGAAGTTGGACCTGGGCTTTTTACGCCAGATTACTTGTTTGCTTCTTAATTTAAAACTAGAGTAAATAATTTGCAGCCCTATAATTAGGAAAGAACCAGGGACCCATAATAGGAAAGAGAGAGAGAGAGTGCTAGAGGAACGGCGGAGAACACACTTTTCTGAAATCCACAAGAAAAATCTTGGGCGGGGGTGGGAGGGCCCTCCTTAGTTTTCACACACGCATTAAAATTTAATTCTAAAGTCTTTAACTTGACGCCATAATCGGTCAGTTTCACAATCTGAATAAAGACCATGGAGCAAAGGCAGAGATAGTTTCGTTTTTTTTAAATTATGCATAAATGTGTGCAAAATAAGAATTTTTAAAGCACACGTTTGATGTACTGGTTGCCTGTGTATTCAATAGTGTGCTTTGTTATTGCTTTTCTTCCTGCCTTTGGCCCCAGAGCACGTGTGTTGAGGGTCTAGGGGTCTGTGTGTGCTCACACATCGCGTGACAACTTCTAAGTCTGCTAAGCGCGGAACCCTTCAACACGACACCCGAAACGGGCATCTTCTCGTTTAAGATTCTACTCTGAGAACTTCAAGCTCTCTCCACGGTCGGCATGTACTCATTATGAGACTCCAACCACAGAAGCTTGTGCTAAAAGTGATTGACAATAAAAAGGAGGTACCGTCACACCATTTCCAAGTTATGGCAACTCATTTATTTATTATTCAGCTGCAAACTTCATCTATATGAAACACTTCACAGACTTATGTCCAAAAACCCCAAATTAAAATGACAATAATTGCATGTTGCTTAGGATGGGATGATATGAAAAGCAGAAGTCTTTTCTTTATAGAAGCGGATTTGGATCTTCTGAGATCCGGCAAGACTTATTACCCACGTGGGTCACTGTCTTCGAGAAACTTCAGATGTTGGCGATAAAGATGCACTAAGTTCATCGGCATCTATCACTTGTTTCCCTGGCTCTTCAATTTTTCCTAATCTCTCAGACGCGAAAAGATATAGGCTATCAACAAAGAGAGTCAAAATGAAAATGCTTCTTGAAACACAATATAACCTTGAGGTCTAACTCTTTAAATGCCTGCTTTTATTCGGTTTTCCATTGGCCGCGAAACAACGTCAAGGTCAGCTGGGATGTCTCCCGTAACTCTGTGACAGCTACAGAGAAAAGGTCATTGATGTTCTCAATTCAAACATAATTACATCTTAATTTCTTATTTGAATATCTTGCTTCTCAAAAAATAATGAATCTGGACGATGGATGGTAACTCAGGTACTTCTCACTAACGAGGCAGAAAATGCTTTTCGAAATCAATGTTTACTGCTGAAAATATCAGGGTCTGGGCAGAGAGTTGAGGAGGACCTTGTTTTCAAAATATGCAGTTCTACCTCGAAAATATGTTTAGTACCATCGGATGATGAGACATGAGCACCCAATATACTTAAGGTCAAGAAAAGATTTTCAGAACTTGTCAGTGCTGGAGATTGCATGGAAACGCAGCGAGTTTCACCAGCCCCATCGCAGAGACCAGCGCCTCTAACTGCCGACGCTGCAAAAACCAGTTCCACCTTCACTCTTAAGCAAACCGAGAAGCTGAGTTCTGATGCTCCCAGCTTCTGTCTGAAACTTCATTCTTGTGTCACTCCCTTCTTAAGTGAGGGAGCACGTGGTTTTCATTGTTAAGAATTGCCCCCCAAGGTAAGAATATGGTCTTGATGGAGTTCGGTGGTGAAGTGGTTAAAGAAATGATAATAAGCAGGTTATCTCACTGTGGATTAAAGAGAATACTGGTTTGGTAAAACCGGGTGATGTTCCTCCTTATTCTGCCCTTAGGATTATAAAGGCAACGGTGTCTTCATACGGCTTTTTTCAAAAGCAGAACGGAAGCACGCAGTGGAAACAGAAAGCAGGCAAAGGGGGAAATCTTTGCTTGATTCTTTACTTCTGTGGATTTTCAAATGGAAACTTTTGCAACTCTATTTAACAACACCAACAGACCATTAGCATAATTTCTCAGGTGGTACATTATGAAACGTAAGCTGTGTATGAATCCTGGAATTTCTCATAGACGCATTCCTCTAAAAACAGAGCAGACAGTTCACAGAAGAAAAGCAGGCGATGCACACTGGTAGGAAAAAAGATGTCTGATGCCACTACTAACAAGATGATTTCCAGTTAAACAATGAAAATTATTTGCAAATACCTGTTATTTTTGATGGGTAAGAAAGAAAAGGAAAGGAAATATTCCACGGTGAACGTGAGCCTCGCCATCTCCCGGACTGCCGGTGAGAGTTCATCAGGCAAATTCTCTTGGAAGCAGTGCCACCAAATCTCCTCGCTTGGAAATTGTGTGTTTTGAAATCTACCCCCGTAGAAACAATCAAATATGTGAGATAAGCTTTCTACACAAAGATGCTCAACATAGGATTGTATCTAACTGCAAAGAAAAAGAACCCAAAATCAAATAATAAAGAATGAGTTCAGTTAATTACGTTAAGTCCATTTGCAAGAACATTCTTCATTATAAAGGATGTTTGCATAGATTTTTGATGTAAAATAGGGAAAGGTTTAGGATACAACATTAAGCGAAAAGGATAGCTTACACACGGAACAACATCAATATATTAAAATACAGATAAAAGTAGGGTAAATTACTAAAATAGTAACCAAAGGAAAATGAGTTTGTGGCCAGTTATAATTTTTAAAACAATATCCTATATTTCTAAGAATTCCAAAATGGGCATGCACTATTCTTCTAATACAATCTTTTTAAAAGAGGCCATTTTTTAACGTAAAACCCTATCGGCACTGATGTTAAACCGACAACAAACACTTTGTTTTCTTTTATTAACAGGATATAAATCAGAAGTGTTTTGATTCTCTGGATTTATGAACTTTCCTCAGTATGAATATCTGCAGTTTTTCAGCAAAAGTTAATTCAACTGCTGGTGTGGGACAAGCAAAGGAGAAGGAGCCCGGGGCCGCCCTCCAGGAGCTCCCAGCCTTGTGGGGACACGCAGCAGGGATAAGCCACCCCTCCCTCCCCCAAAAGTGCCCTGCTGCATTGCGGGGGAGGGGGAGAATGGACAGGCGTGTGGACACGGGAAGCTTCCTCCCGGCATCTTAGAGGCGGAAGGCATGAGTCTAAGAAATGTTCCTGAATTCTCTGTCCACAGAAAAGTCACCCAAATTGTCAGCGGTCACAGTAACAGCAACAACAAATCGTAAATGCTTTCTTCAGGAAGCTTTTGGGAGAAGAGGCACCTCTTGGAGGAGAAAAATGTGTTGGAGAGGAAGAGAGGAGGGCCCAGGCAGGGGAGTGGCGGATCCCCCCAGCCCACCCTGACCCTGTGGGTCCCCTCAGCGCTGGTCTTCATCAGGGTTAACCCCCTGGGAAGATCGCTGCCTTGTTCCATATAGAACGTGGGGCTGTTTTACAATTCAAGTCACCGAGCTCATATACTATGACATTTCACATTCTATCAAATTTCACAGAGTTCTCCAAAAATGTTTCTGGACATCTGGATGTTATGTGGTAAATGTGTGGGTGGAGAGGTCATGGACATGTTATAACCTGGGGGAAGGGAGGGTTCATTCTCCACCTCCTCTCCCCGGCCCCCTCCCGACTCTCCCCGCTGCCAAGAACATTTCTTAGTCTCTTGCCTTCCGCCTCTAAGATGCCCCGCCCCCAGCTCCTCCAGGTGCTGCTGCTGGTGAGGGCCCTGGGAATTCCTGCCCAGAAAGACTTGGGAAAATGTGAGGTGCTGCCCATGGCCACCGAGTGGGGAACCCCGCCCCCTGCCCTTGGCACAAGACTGGCTGGTTCCAGATCGGAGCAACAGGCCGGAAAAACGCACCCTATTTTTATGACACAGATGTGTTAATACGTATTTGCAGTCTATCCTGACACAAAAATATAGAACGTGTATTTTATCTCTATTTCATTGTCCACTTGATAGAACCACTGAACCCTGCCCAGGATTTGTCATTAAAATTCCAGGTTTCAAGAAAGGTGTTCGTCATACAGGTCTCATGGGAACGGGGAGCTCATCTGCTTCCTCGTGGTCGCGGGCCTGTGATCTGTGGTCCCGGCCCCCACCCCTGCCCCATCAGGAGCCCCCCATCTCCTGCAGCGCACCCCCTTCCTTCCCGGCCGGTTGCTCACTGAGGGTGGCTGTCAAGGCCAAGTGCCCGGACGGCTGTTGAGCCAGCCCAGCTGGACGAATTAATGTCTCTCCAGTAACTCAAACCAGCAGTGACTTCATCTTGCAGATCTCCGAGTAGCACAGGTCAGACATGCATGTGCACAGTGATGGGGTCCCAGGGAAGCTGGGTGGTGGTGGTGAAGTGTAAGCCAAGAACTACAACATGCATGAGAACCGGGGGCACATCTGAAAAAATAAAATTCTAGCAGATCTTTCCGGAACACTGCAAGCTTGCCGGTACAATGATGATTTTGTCCTGTTACATCTAAGCGCACCAACAAATAAGCAGAATTGTACTGGTACGAGGCTGCCCTGTAAATACATAGTACATTAATATCTGTTTCATAGAAGCATAGAGAAGAAAATAAAGCAAAGCCAAAAATATAGGACAAATAAATAAATACATAGGTATATGACCACCCCTTAAATGAACTAAAACAAGGACATTTTAAATTTATGTATATGTTTAATGTTTATTTGTATGTAAAGTAAAATCTACTTTCTAAATAGGAAAGTAACTAATAATCTCATCTTATTAACAGAAGAATAGTTTTGTTTTGTCTTTTTTTTTTTTCTAATCTTCATTCATTTCTGCTGACACGGCTCTGAGGCCAGTGTATGGAAATAGACGGACACATAAAACCAGAGGAGCTGTCCTGAAGCTCTTAAATGTTGTGCATAATATTTTATTGGGATGACTGGAGGGGGCTTGTGGTAGAGTCCACCCCGGACAGGTCAGGAAGCACATATGCACAGCCAAGGGCCCCCGGAAGGGCTGGGCCGGCCCAGCCAGGGTCTTCTGTGTTTGTGTTTTGTGGTGGGTTTGGACTCCCAATTTCCTGATGAAAGTTGGAGAGCAAGTGGGATCCATTTCTAATACGATTCATAGTTAAGAAAAATTAACTGCATCACGCAAAATCAATAAAACTATAGGACGAGACCAGGGTAATCCGAGAATCCAGCAAATTCTATGCTAAGGGTGATCATTATTCTGCATTGGTTTTCCCATGGCAGAATCCCTGCTGTCATCATGGGGCTCCAGCCTGAAAAGACACCTGTGAGTGCATCCAGGTCCCCATGCCTCCTGGGGGCTCCTTCCTGGACTCCGCCCACCGTGGGCCCAGCAGCACCCCACAGGACCAGCCCCACCATAAAACACTGTCCTGTGTACCCTGCCGCTCGCCTTGCTTTTGCCCCTCTGTTATTCCAAGGAAATGGGTCTCCTTATACTTTTCCCTCCCTTTCTTCCCCTTGTCAACGATGAGAAAAAGCACACGAGCAAGTTGTGCCGTCCAGAGAGAAAGACTCATTCCTTCACTTCAGATTTTCCGTAGGGAATGACGTCATTAAGGCTTTGAGGTATGCCATTACAAAGTAAACATGAAATCTGCAAAAGCTGGATCCCAGTTTCCCATGTGTAAATTCTTTTCAGTGTGTTGCCTGCTTTCCCTTGGTTTGCATCCCAATGGCTAATGCAAAAGAGAATAAATCCCATTTTATTGACCAGATTTTTAAAATTCAAATATAAACCACTGCACATATATTGAAAATAGAAGAAGTTGTGCTTTGAGAAAATGGGTTTTGCCATAAATCATCTCTACAGGAAAATTAAGAACATCATGTCTTTTAATCCATTATGGAGCTGAAGGATTGGTACACCGCGACGTCGCTGCAAAGGAAAGGAATTCAAGTGCTAGTGTGTCAATAAAAAAAAAAAAAAAAAAAAAGACATGCACTTTTCCAGACATGGTTTAGGAAGAATTTTTTTGTAGCTTCCCACAGCATGAATGGGGCAAGCAAATTCACACGGCACCTAAACGTAAGCATTTTAACCCAATGAGCCACCCAGGCACACCTAAATGTGAGCATTTTATTTTTATTTTTTTTAAAGATTTTATTTATTTGATATATAGAGAGAGATCACAAGTAGATAGAGAGGCAAGTAGAGAGTGAGGGGGAAGCAGGCTCCCTGCTGAGCAGAGAGCCCGATGTGGGCCTCGATCCCAGGACCCTGAGATCGTGACCTGAGCTGAAGGCAGAGGCTTAACCCACTGAGCCACCCAGGCGCCCCTAAACGTGAGCATTTTAAAAAGATGCTCTCAGGAGGTTCAAGGCCATGTCCACGAGACACGTGCAAGGCCCTGGGACACACCTGCTGGAAAGGTCCAGCTGCTTCTAAACTTCTTCCTGCCCTGCCGAGCCAGCAGATGCTAAAGTGAGTCCATGTAGTGCAAATCGCTCAGAACTTTCCCAACAGAACAGGCCCCAAAGGAAAGGGAGTTGGGGGACCCTTGGCTCTGCCTCCAAGAGCCCGTTAAGACAAGAAGAGGTATGGGGCCATGGAAGGACCAGGGGCTGCTTGTGGACACTTGGTTTTTCCAGTCCACCAGGCAGCTGTCAGAAGTAGGACATACCCCCCAGGACATTCTTTTCTCGAAAAGCACCCCCCACCCCAGGAGCACCAGGGGCCCAGAGCTGCCAGCCTGCCTCTCTGAACAAGTTCTGGCCGCAGGCAGAGCCCAGCAGGTCTGACCCAGTGTACCGCCCACCATCATGGCAGAACAGAGCGGCGGGGGGCTGGCAGAGAGCAGCAACAATTAGAACAAACATCTGGTACATTTTTGGAACACAAAACTTGACCCTAGCTTTAATCAAAGCCACATTAAAAAATATTTGCTCTGGGACAGTCCACTCTGCCCAGCCCACGTCCGGATACCAGTCAGAACCAGGGGTGGCACCTGCCCGGCGTGGGGGGGACACCTCGCCCCCCCTTCCCTGGGAGCTCTGCTCATTCCTGCCCTCACCTCGCTGGCACCTGTGACCTATCCGAGACTCCTATCACGGGCGCATATCGTTCTCCCCACCCTGTCCCTCTTCAAGCCCTAGTCCCTGGCCTCCCAGTCTTCCCTTGCCGCAGGAGGCAGGTACCCCGTGGTGGGAAACCCGCGGGCCTGTTGTGTGTGGCGGACCGGCTTCCCACCATTGGCTGTGGGGCCATGGGAGGGAGCCAGCCCTGGTGCCGGAGCTTCCCAGCAGTACCACGGCCAGGATGACAAGTCGGGCCAGCCTGCTGCAGCCTCCGGGACCCGCTGCCAGGCCCGGGCAGGCCTCTGCCCCACCAGCAGGCTTGCACAAGGCTAGGAGTGGGTGGGTTGAGAAGTGGCTCTCCAGGGAGCAGAGAGAGAAGGAACTAGAAACAACCACTTAGCATCTACTTCGAGCCTGGGAGCATCTGTGGAAGCCATCCCTGTTACTGTTGAAAAGATGCAAATTTGGGGAAATAATCAGCTGTATGGCTCCGGGCTGTTTCCCAAGCACCCTGATTCGTAACAGGAGTGAAGGTATTAGTGTAAGACACCAGCAAGGCCAAGTTCATGTTGCTCAGAGGTAGCCCCTAACCAAACTCCGCCAAGTGCGGCAGAAGAAGAGTTGTTACCTCGGGAAGACAGTTCATCCAGTGAAGCCAACACACATACACACACACACACACATACACACACACACACACAGTCCTTAAGGCTGGTTACAGGGGAGCAAAGGAGCCGAACCCGGCACGCAGAGCTCCCCCAGTTCCCAGTTCCTTGGCGAAGTGGCTCACATCACGGCAGAGAGAAAGGCAATTAGGGCGAAGATATTTTTCCAGCACTGTTTTAAGTTCCACATCAAATATTCTTTCAGACATTCAAGAATACACTTATCTACAAATGAAGGGCATAAGCCAGGCTATTGATTTTTGCATAGAATCTGCTCTTTACGGAAAGCAACCGAGCAGCTCCTGTAGACACTGTGAAATCTCGCCTTCCATTAGAAGGAGCCCAACAAATGACTTCAGACAAAGAGATAATCCATCCTGGTTCCAAAGGCTTCCCTGACCTCTTAACCCCATTCCAGTTGGCAAAAGTTTGGGGACAAATGAACAAAACGGTTAAGCATGGCAGTAGATTTAAGGCAGAAAATTATTCTCCGTGCCTGCACCATAGCAAAGTCTTTTAAGTGATGCAGATACAACGGACCCAAAATGCCACAGCCTGTAAACTCAGTATTTCATCAGTTTGCTGAGTATAAATTATATCTTAAAATTCCAGCCCTCTAGTCAGGACATAAAGCAGCCTTTCAGTCAAGCGCTTTGAGCAGTGAGACACAAGACGTCTGTCAGCTATTGCGCTGGGTTCTCATGTACAGCGAGTTCGAACGAAGTTGACTGGGAAAACAAAAATGTACAGAGATCACAAACCGAAACTCCATTCCTGTCTTCATCCTCTGGTTGTTCAGGCTTTTTGTTGCCTTTCCTCCTTTTTAAACAACCGCCGAAGAAGGCACTTGGAACTGTGGAAGGTGGTTTTTAGGGGGACCCGCATGAGATAGCCTCCTCGGCTGGCAACCTGGGAAGAAACGTTAACTTGGAGTTGGCTGTGCGCGTGCCCGTGCGCGTGCCCGCGTGTTTGTGGGCGCGCTCCCGCGTTTCCTAAGGAGGAATGCACGAAGCTGGGAAGGGGGAAGCTACACTTAGGCATTGTGTATTTAGTTTCCTTTCATTTTCCCCGCAGAGGATGGGGAGGGTGCTGTAATTTTCAAAATACTGCAAAAAACATCTCTACAAATTGCTTTGCTTGTCTGCCTGTATACGTTAAGCGGCACAGAGTAAGCGAGGGACCCTTCAACGCAAAACGCTTTTTTTTTTTTTTTTTTTTTGCTTTTTCTGTAACAACATAAAAGCTGCTGTTATGACAAGAAGTCTGGTAGTTCACTCTTTCATTTATAATTTAACCACAGCCTATATAACATAATCCAAAAAATATGGGGCATGATTAGTATAAAAATCAAATACAGTAGAGGCTTTTTGAGTGCTCCAAGAACAAAACAAAACCAAAAGAAAAAAAAAAAAAGGAGAGAGAGAGAGAGAGAGAGGAAGAAAACATTGCAGGCATCTGAATATATGCGGTATTTCTTTAATACTTCATTTTAAACTACCTAATTGTGTTTTGAAGCTTCGGTTCCTGTAATTTTGCAAGACGAGGCATTCCAGTGAGAAAACATACGGTGAGGGATTTTTAAACCACACAGCGAGAGCGCGTCATAGACTTCTCGGCTGTTCCACTGTCGCACAGTCCCACCGCCGAATTCATCCAGTCACCCATTAAAGAAAGAACAGAATTCAAGGAAAAGGAGTTTTTAAATCCCCTAATGCTACAAGAACGAGTGAAGTACGGTATCAAGTTCAAGTCAGAGAGGTGGTTGAGCTTCCTGACTTTCCACAAGACCGGCAAGGAGCAATTAGCCACCGGAGGCTGGAGCTGGTCCAGGGCCAGAGCAGCCCGCGCCTCGCCAAGGCCCCCCCGCTGCAGGGAGCCACCTTCTCACGTCGCCTTCCGAGGTGGCCCTTCTTGGGGGTCCATTTGGGGTTTGTTCCTAGAGAGGTGGGCAGAAAAAAAAAATAAAAGATGAGATAGTTGTTTATACATAGAGAGCGAGAGAGGGGTCGATGGATAAACAGATCAGTGGACATTCGCTTTCATTTTTACAGCCTCGTTGTAATTGTCCCTTAAAAATGTGTGCCTCTGCGTGAAAGGACAACTGTCTTACGACGACGTGTTTTTAGAACTGGCGCTGAACCGGTGATTGCGTGGGTATCGTGGTGGTGGCATAAAGCTCTGAGAACGACACACTTTAACATCTGAAGGCAAGATCTCGGAAGGGATTCTAAACACTGGAGACTGACGTGCTTGACAAATGCCTATTCAGCTCCACACCCGTATGTGTGCGTGTGTGCCCATCTGTACGATGCGTGTGAGCGTCCTCCAGGCTCACACGTGTGCGGGAGAGTGGGGATGAGGGCAGAAGCGTGGGGACAGGAAGCGATGCATGTCATTATTCAAATTGCAGTCAGATTCATCCTTAAATTACACTGGTGTCTCTTATCAGAAATTGTTTCCTATACTATAATATGCGGCAATAAGTGGACATTAATTAATGCTAAATTACAATGGAATTATGTATTATATCCACATGAATACCGAATGACTCCATTATGAATAATATTATTACAGTAAATATTAAAGGACCTGAAAGTGGTTTGTCGCTAATTACAAAGTGTTGATAACTACATATGATCTTAAGTTAATATAAACTTTGAGATCTAACAGCCAAACGGCAAATCCTTGATGAACACCGCCTCGAAAATGCAGCCTGAGACGGACGGGCAGAGGCGGCGCACCGTCACCACTCCTGGAAGTCTGATTTATCCGTGCGACAGAAGCGTCCGCTTCCTGGCTTAGAATATTCCATTCAAGCTCTGCCCTCGCGGTACAGAAGGGTGCGGCTCCTCCGCTCATCTAACGTCTTAAAAATCCACACACAACTTAGCCGGAGTCTCTCCTTTGGCAGGTGGTCATTTTGTCTCAGGAAGGAAAATCCTTAACCCTTTCCCACTTCCCACTTAAAAGATTTTCACAATACCCCGGTGGCATTTTCCTTTCTTTCTTTTTTTTCTTTCTCTCTCTCTTTCTTTCTTTTTCTTTTTTCTTTTTCTTTTCTTTGTTTTTTTGTTTTTTTTTTTTTTGCAAGGTGAAACAGAGTGAGAAAAGTGTAAGGCGTTAATCTCGATAATTAGTGCACAAAAGCAATTAGAGGTCTAAAAACCTTAAGGCACAGAAAGTGAATTTTTGTTTATTTGCTTACCTTATTAAGTTAAATATCTGTCGGAATTAATCGCTAATGAATGTGAAGAAGGCTCGGGAACAGTGAGCTTAATGAACAGCCGTGTCAGTTGCATTTTACAGGGTCCCAAATCATCGAAGATTGCAAGCCGACTCGCTATTCAAAATTACTTTTCTGCCCAATTTTCTGTTTGCAAAGCAGTAAATTATTTACATTTATTGTGCTTATTTAAGCACTTAAATGACTATGAATGGAGTACAGGCACGTTTAAAAAATATAGAACCATTGCAGCACTCTACTGCTGGAAATTCCCGTTATTTTTCCCTGAAGGCTGCTTCCCTACTCTTCTAATCTCTCTTTTACAACAATTCATGAAAAAGGCCATTATTACATTGAACATGTTTTAATAAGTTATTTATTATTTAACATACTTTAAGAGGCAGGGCCATGGAAGTTACATTACACACGCTAAGAACAGTCTCTTTCATACTTGTCCAGTTGCCTGAGCCTAAGTGCCTGGGCTTCCCCGAGTAAGACGACGCTGTCCTTCATTAGAAACAAATAAACCGTGCTCTCCACCATTACTCACGTCATAAACGTTGATATTTGAGGAGATCAATTATACCAATTATTGTCTTTGAAAATTACCGTGTAATGTATGTGCTTCCTTTAATAGTTATTAATTTGAAATCAGTGGTCACGATTTTTTAAAATGTGCAGCTATTTTTGCAAACAAATCATTGTCTTAAGTTGCACTTAAACGCACGGGGACCCAGCGTGGAGGAAGTCTCCCTGATGTGTGCTCTGCACATTCACAGAGCTCTCTCGGCTACATCACTAGGCAGCCAAATGACCACTGCCAAACCCACGGATGGCCCAGATTCGCCAAACTGAGGCTAAGAGTGCATAATAATAACACAGGAATGGGGTAGTGGGTAAACAGACCCAGGCTAGCCGGAAGAGAGGGAGCCAGGGAAAGGAGAAGGTAGGCCCCTGGACACAGAGAAAGAAAAATCTCAGCGATTCTGCTTCTTGCTAGATTGGGATCAAGCTGCAGTTTCCAGTGTTTCCTTTCAAATCTTCCAAATCATTGCAGTGAAAACTTTCCTACGTTTTCAAACGCAGACAGACGCCCCACACCAAGTTTCTCTGTGGATCGCATGCATTTACATGCATAATACAGCGGATGTGCTGGCTCTCACGATAGCTCGTTTCCTAAAGTAGCAAGACACAGTGGTGTTTTTCAGAAGTGATTTCAGACAATCTGTGGGGTGTGCGCGCGCGCGTGTGTCCGTGTGAACGCGGCCATGTTTATTATTCAGACCTAACTATTGGAATACATTTTCCCAGATGATACCAGGGGCAGCGCAACAACCACTGTTAAAAAGCCCCATGTTATTCGTAAGAGGTGATCTTGGAGTAAACATTACAATAGCCGTAATGATCTAATTAAAAGAATCAGACATACTTAAAAGAGTCCCTTCTTGCAGGGGGCGGAAAAGAAAAATCGATGATGCAATCCATAGTCCGGGATGGGGCAAAGCCTTTTACTGTGATCAAACGCAGTCTATCTAGTACATATCTGAAGTCCTCTGGTCTTTGTTACTTAATGTGATGCGTGAGATCAAAGATGTGTGTGGTGTGTGTTGCAGGGTTCCAGCTCAGTCGTTGTCGTATCTTAAGCTTTTTTTTTTTTTTTTTAAGTTGGCTATAATTCTACCTTACTCCAAGTGAACG